>NC_026660.2:13073836-13158836 GCF_000004075.3 Cucumis sativus
TGTACACTCGCAAGCAGCACAAACACACTAGCCTAGTAAACTTGAAGACTACGGAGCACAGAACGAATAAGCTGAAGCCAACCAACAAACTATAATACTCTAGCAGACCAAGTACGGATCTGACTAGTAATCCACTGAATAAGAGGAGCACAATCAGTTAGCCTGAACCTCCCAGAAAGTAAAGGAAACCCAAGATAACGAACAGGGAGTTTTCCAAGGAAAAATACCAAACTGGCAGCTAAACGAGAAACATCCTCATTATTAACCTCCGCAAAAAAGATAGAACTTTTCCCTGGATTAGCAAACAACCCTGAGAGCTCACCAAACTTCTGAAAAGTCTCATTAATAAAACCAAGAGAGGACTCATGTGCAGCACAAAATATCATAAGATCATCCGCTAAGGTTAGATGAGTTAAACTAATCTTCTCACAATGCTGGTGAAACTGGAAACACTGAGGAGGCCGATTCAACATACGAGAGAGAACCTCCATAACCATCACAAAAAGAAAAGGAGATAAAGGATCACCCTGCCACAAACCTTTCCTTCCATAGAAAAACCCCTTCAAAGAGCCATTAATTATAGTGGAGAACATTGGGGAGGTAACACAAGCTCTAAGCCAACTCACAAACCTCGAGGGGATGCCAATAGCCACCAACAATTTGAAAAGAGAGTCCCAGTTAACAGATTTGAAGATGAACTTTCATAGTACACTTGGGTATGATAACCCCCAACCAGCTCCTAACAAAGGAGAATATTATCAATTATACTCCTCCCTCGAATAAAGGTAGACTAATTACCACTAACAAATGAAGGAAGCCACTCAGAAAGTCTATCAGCCAAAACCTTTGAAATACATTTGTAAATAACATTACAACAAGAAAGAAGTGTGAAATCCTCCATACGTTGAACCCCACAGCGTTTAGGAATTAGAGCAATGGCAGTAGTATTCACTCCATGTGGAAGATAACAAGTGTCAAAGAAATGAGGTCTTTAAATTAAAGTAATGGCAGAACGACATCACAAAAATCCTCCCCAACCACGGACCAGGCACCTTTGAAGAAACCAACAAAAAACCCATCAGAAGCAAGAACCTTACCACTATCCTTAGAAAATAAGACTCTTCTAACCTCCTCACGCCCAGTAGGTGCCTATAAAGCCTGACAACACTCCTCACCTAAACTGAACAATATCATCCATCCAAGGAGACAACTCTCTATAGCCAATACTCTGAGAACCCAAACTATTACGAAAATAATTAACTGCCACCTAAGCCACTCCTTCATAGGTAGTCAACCTAGATCCTTTCGAATCAACTACATAATGCATAGAATTACGACTCAAACGAGAACACAAATATCGATGGAAAAAGGCAGTGTATTGATAACTTAAATCCAGCCACCAAATCCTGGACTTTTGGTGTAGAGAAGCTTCTTCCAAACTAAATGCTTTCCAAAAAGCCTTAGTGGCCAAACCTGCTTGATGACTAAGAACATTAGACAGAGGATTTCGCTCAACCTCTCTCTGGCTTTATCTATGGATTCTTTAGTAATAAGAACCTTCTCACTAAGGCTCCAAATGTGCTTACCAAAATGCCTTCGGAGGGCAGGTTTGAGATTATGTAAATTTCTCACTAAACTCACAATCAAGAAATCTCTGCATGTCGAACCCAAACTGATGAGACAACATCCTTAAAAGAAGCTTCCTCGACCTAGTGGTTGAAGAAACGAAAAGAAACCACCCTTTGTCTTTGCTGAAAGTTGAGATAGACTAAAATAGGGGAGTGATCAGAAATGTCTCAGGGTAAAATAATAACTTTCATATTGAGTCAAGCAACAAGACCTTCATCACTAATCAGAATCCGATCAAGTCTTCTCATCAAACCAAGCCCATGGACCTTACTAGTCCAGGTGAACCAGTTGCCATGCAATGTAGGTTCAACTAGATCAATAGCCAAATAGAACTCCTCTATATCCCCACTAACAGAAGACCCACCAAAAGCCTCAGAATGAAGCCTAATGGCATTAAAGTCACCCATGACAACACCCAACCCAATCCATCCAGAAGATATCTCACCCATACGATACCATAGTAAACTTCTCTCAACATTATTATTAGAGACATAAACACATAGTACCTCTTCACGATCTCTAGAGAGTAGATCAGTTAACGTCCCATAAACAAATTGATCTTCCACTTTGCGAGGAGTAAAAACGAAGCGACTTGGTTTTCACATTACTCACATATGACCAATCACATTACTAATGTAGTTACTAGTGAAACCCCACAAATCTCTAAACCTACTGGAAATAGAACCAAAATTTTCTTCCCAACTCTAGTTTCCAAAAGACTATGAAGTCCACAGAAGACACACCCATAAAATCGAGCAGCGCTCTACACTTTATGGGGTTATTTGGACCCGCACATTACAGGAACACCAACTAGTTTTATTACCTCACATCTCTCACACGTGCTCATAAAGCCAGGTTAAATTAGGGTCAAGAACTGATTACGATCTCTAGGTAGGAGGTGTTCCGTAAACCGCCAACTTAAGAACCTCCAAACCTTAGTCATCTTATTTGACTTGTTGACAAGATCTAATCAGGTGAGCCTCTTATAACCAGTTTTATAAGATATCGACATAACTCAACAAGGAAATAATTTATTTTTCCAACCTAGGTGAGCATGCAAGTTATCTTTGTTCTAGATTTTAAAATTTTAATTCA
Organism: Cucumis sativus; assembly: GCF_000004075.3. Classification (NCBI taxonomy): domain Eukaryota; kingdom Viridiplantae; phylum Streptophyta; class Magnoliopsida; order Cucurbitales; family Cucurbitaceae; genus Cucumis; species Cucumis sativus. The sequence continues at coordinate 13,076,561 of NC_026660.2, forward strand.
TTTATAATTGTTATAAAAGAACTATAAAACTATAACAAACAAATAATATATAACAATAATATATAAAAATTAATTAATATAGATTTTAATTTATTTAACTCTTAATTAAGTTAAATAATTAATTAATTAATTAATTAATTTCATTAAATCACATTTAATTAAAATTAATATAATTAATTGATCAAATTATTTAATTTTGATATTAATTAATCACCATGCATACTATATATTATAACACTTATAACATACTTTTAATGTATGAACATGTTAACCTAGGGTGGAATTTTAAATCTATATGACATACTTTATGCACATACAATTTTAATTAAAACATATATCAAATGTATAATTAATTAAACACCCTAAAATGGACTCGTTTTGGCTCCTAATCAAGCTAAGCACTAAATTATTGCAATAATAATTTGATGAAGTACGTTAAAGCTCCCAAAAAAAACTCGAACGGGCAGAAAAACCACCAAAAATCCACTGAACCGACCCAAAATTCATTAAACGGACCCAAGACCCAACAATTGGGCTTGAACAAGCCCAAAACCACACACCAGATTATCAGGCGCGTGGGTCAGACCGGAGCAGCATGGAAGGACGCGTGAACCAGCCAAATCCATGGGTAGAGTGAAAATGGGCCGAGCGCACGAAGTAGGATGCGGAACGCAGGCCGGGTCAAACGCGGGTGGGCCGGGTTGTACATGGACGAGCGGAAGCTAGATTGCGGGCGTGACGCGTGGCCACGCGAGGTCGCGCCATGTATCGGCTTCTGGGCGTGCGCGAGGGGTGGTCGAGTGTGGGTTTTTGGGTTGAGTCGCGGGTCTGAATTCCTTTTCTCAGGTCTGTCTTCCATTTTTTCTCAATTTTTCCGCTTTTCTCTCTCCCGGTTGATGAAATTACGTCCTAATATCAACTCTAATGACTCCATAAAAATTACAGACTCTTTGCAATAATAAATTAAGCCACAAAAGGGCTAATTACAATAATTATTACAAACAACAAGCTAATTTAATTTGCCAAAACCATAATATATTCATTTTAGTTCAACACACAACTTATCTAATAAATTGAGAAAACTCACCATATGAAATTGAGTAAAATTAAGCATGCTCTGATACCACATAATGAAAACGATAGACATGCACAGCGAAATTAAGATGAATTTTTTACGCTAATTGCAACTAAACAAGTTTAGTGATTAACATGCATAAAAAACTCTAAAATAACATAGATGTGGTTAAAAGAAAAACTTACCTTTGAAGTTTTTCTTCTCTTGTATTCTCTTCACGAATTTGAAGTCAACACAACCACTAGAGTTTACTCGCTATTCTCCAGACTTGGAACCGAGTTGTGGGACTCAAAAATGGTGGAGGAAATAGAGAGAGATAATATCATTTGGAGGAACGTAACCTTTTGGCTTTTTTTTTAATGTTAAAAAAACTTCAAACGAAAAGAGTTCTCGATTTTATTTTGTAATTTTCAATTTCGAATACAAGAGTCATTTCACCTTTGCATAAAATTTGTTTTCAAGCAAACTACATGCAAGAGCTTCCTTATTTCACCATTTAGCATTCTTAGTGGGGTAGGTGTCTTGCATGCAATAAGTCACTTGCATATCACGTGCAAGTGATAAGCTTGTCAAATCTCAACAAGTGTTATTATTTAAATTAGTCTACAGTATATTAACTTCAAATGCTTTCATTTTACCCACAATGTGTGATATATTGATGGTTCTTTTTATGAAAAACATCTCTCATAGTTTTGCTTTTATAGGAGATGTGTTTGTTTTGTCTACCATCTTATTCAATATTGTTGTTTAGGATTATTTTTCTAATTTGAATCTACATTTTTTCTTTATGGTTGGCTATGTGATGAAGCATTTTGGTAGCTTACAATGTGTTTGATGAAATGCCTCAACGAAGACTTTGGTTTATTTTTAATTGATTTATGTTCGTTCGAATTAGGAAATCAAGGCCAAGGGAGATTTCATGACTATGGACTGAAGCTTTGAGAAAAAGAGAATGAAAAATGAAATGTGAGATTTTAAACTTTGATGGTGTGTAGGGTCTTTTTGTTTGTCTATGCATTTTCCAAGTGAATTTGAGTACTTTTGATTTTTCTATTGATCTTTTGTTTATGGTTGCTATTGAGTTATATCGTAATTACATGATATTTGTGAGGTAAGACATTTGCCATTAAACCTAAATGTATCACCCTAATTTTGAAACTCATAACAAAGTTGTATCGGTCTTGAAGGAACTTTACCCCGAGTTTACAACTTGGGGGTGATCTCAAAACAACCAATGTCAATATCTTCTTTAAAGATCCTTCTAATACTTTCACCAAGAACAACATAATAATCAACAATCAAATTGTCATCAATTGAAGAGCATGAAGTTGAAATTGGGTTTTAAAGTGGAGTTGAGTGTGGGGTTGGACCTGAAATTTGGCTTACAATTGGAGTTGGTACTTATACTTGGACTTTGTGAACCTTTATTTGTTGAAGGTGATGAAGTCATTGATTTTTGGAGCCTAGCAAATTATCAGACAAAATGAAACAACAATAATAGTGATATACAGAACTTAATACTAGAAAAGTCAATGAGCTCATGCCTTGAGAAATGAGTTGAATGTATTTCATTCTCCAAAGTTCTTGTATTTGTCTCATATATGTATGTGTCTATTGTTTATTAGCTTACCAAAATGTTCTTCAATACATATCTAATGTCCAACTCACAAAGACTTGGTAACACTAAAATGTTCATCTTCTTTTTGCATAACTATTGAGGCATAAGTCTAACCAATTTGTTTAATACCATTTGGCAGTATAAAAGTTTATGGAGCCCTTGTTTAGATAGGTTTCTTTTTACTGTTTAATATATTGAAATGTCCTTTGTTTATCCTTTTTATAAATATCTATTTTATAAGAAGCATAGAATGGAAAATTTGAGCTATTTTGCATATTATTCGATCCTAGATATATAATGAAGAAAAAAACTTTGAGGAGGTGAGGAAACTAGTATTTGGAATATATTTATGTATGAAACTTGCACTTTATATTTTCATCCTAAAGTGTACATACCGGAAATGACTTGAAGTTGTTGTGATAAATTTTGTAATAGTACCATCTTACTGTGCACAAATGATAAATTTTGAGCAAGAGCCATTGTTATAGCAAACTGGTTTTTAAGCATATAACATTTCTATTTATAAGCAGAATATCATGTAAATTTTCTTCTAAATCTCCATCAATTACGGCATATCTCTTTCTATACGACCCTTTTTGCATATCTCCATTGCAGCAATGCAGTATGCTTTGATGTTGATAGCACAGTTTGGGTTTAATGACAAATTTCACATGTTTAATGGATCTAGGCAAAACATTACATTATGACCTCCAAATTGCCAAATTACATGCCAATTATTTCATGATTTTAGTGTTCTTACTGCTAGGAGAAAAAATATACATTTTCTTTTATCATTTGTTGATTTTCTGTTGGGATTTGCCATATACTTTTATTCGTTTTTCATTGGGTTTATCTTCAAGGTATAGTTCACTGAAGCCTCATTAGTAAAACTTTAGACCAATTGGTCATTGTCTATCTTTTGGTAATGGTAATTTCTATGGAAGACTTGTGCACCATTTTCTCATCAGTAAATGCTCATGTTGTTAGATTGTTACATTCTTTGTTAGGAATTTGGAGTAAGGTAAATGACCCTATTGATACGTCTTTGTTTGAAATTTGGATAGTAAATGACCCTATTGATACTCTTTCTATTGGGTTAACGATTCTTCACATGATTGAATGAGTGACCTCTGGTTTGATTAATCTTCATTCTTTTGAGAAATTAGATGTTGTTAGCCATGGGACTTTAGTGTCTTCATGTTGCAACTTGTAATAATGTTTCTGATAGAACTAAGTCATGCACAGCGGAAAAAGAATCGAATTTCTACCCTAATTGCCACAATTAACATGTAACCTTAAACTAATCAAATTAGGGTTTTAAGAAGTATTACCTTTGAAGCTTTCAAAAGGTTTGATGTCTTCTTACCAATTCTAACCCGAGACCACCACTAGTACTCAACTGCTATCCTCTAGACAAAGAACCGGGTTGTGGGACCCAATTTTGGTGTAGAAAGTAATGGAGATAAAATGGGATTGGAAGGTTTCTTTTTTTTTTCTTTGGTTGAGATGATGAAAATGATAAAAGAGGCAAAAGTTCTTCAACATTTGAAAACACCTCTATTTATAACCTAATTACATGCAAAAATGCATGCAATTCATTTGCCAAATCTCAACACCTAATGTTCCACTAACAATTAGTGGAACTTAGTGGGCTAGGTGTCTATATCTCATATAGCCACATATCCCACTAAGAGTTAGTCCAACAAAATGTTGGTAAACGGTAAAATGGTCATTAGATATTTCTAGTCAAAAGTCAAACTTTGACTTTTCTTAGTCAAAAGTCAATATTTTGACTTTTTACCATTTTGTCCGTCTTGACTAATTCCAACCTCCCGAGCATGAATCCGCATTCATTTTTCCAAAATTCAAATCACATTTGAATATAAGGCCGGTCAAAGTTTGACTTTTCAAAGTCAAAAGTCAACATTTTGACTTTTTACTATTTTTTACGAATTCCATCAATTCCGAGCTTCTTAGTATGAATCCGCATTCATACTTATAGTATGTAAAACATAAAGCTCTATTTCTAATTAGAAGACCGACGACTATATCACTATATTTGTCGGTTTCTCTTTCTTCTCCCAATTCGAACAATTCGACTTATTTCATCACACTGTTCTAAGTTTAATCCATATGAGCTAGCAGAGGAACCTAATGGACCTATAGATCATGGGCTCCAACGATTCAAGATTAACTAGCTAAACTCTTTTAAACCGAGTTAATCAACATTCGTTAACTAACGGGTCATTCCACTAAAGTCCCGTAGTTGCTCCCCTCACTATAGATATATTTGTGTCCATTTGATAAAACCATAATCAGTAAGTTAATCCTTCACAGGTTGCTCGTAACCTTGGCTGGGTCAAAATACCGTTTTTACCCCCAAGATTACATCTTGCTCCTTAAGTCCCACTAATCCACTATTGAACAATTGGTTTAAGGTTCAACCTATAAACTTAATCCCTCTCGGGTCAATGAGAGGGTGGGGCCCCTTGTTCAAGACTTGGATTCAGTGCTTAAGAGAACAACCTATCTACTAACCCTAAAGCGGGTAGGAGTGAATTCCATCTTGTACCCTATGTTCCCAGCTATCCACCCGATCTTACCCCTGAAATGGGAGGCTTATTGGGCCAACGCTGATGAGCTGCCCTCACCTATGCAGATCTAAGGATAATCTCGTGTGAACAGGAGTTCATAGTTAACTCAGGATTAAGACTAAGTTACCTAGGTCATCAATAATTGAGATAGTCAGTTTTAAACAGTAAACGGTGTTATAACGTAAAAAATGACTAATTCATGGTTCAGTCTTATGTAAACATTTTACATAGGATGCCCCACTTTCATGTCTCTACATGAACGATTAGGATCACCTCGTTTGTACTACAAAGTGGGCCGCATCCATAGTTTCTCTAAATAAGGCGCCCAACCTTTATTTCATATACTATAGACTATTTAGGCTATATACTCGAACTTGATCCACGTTTATGTTTACACATAAAGTTCAAGTTTATTCAAAAATAGCCTTGGAACTTGATTTATTGGATTTAAGATTATAATATTTAATTTCTCAATAACAACTTTATTGAACAGAATATGATTTACAAACTACGAGTTTTAGGACAAAAAATTCCAACAGTTTCTTGTCTTCTTCTGGTTTTTTATCTACTTACAGTTCATATTGATTGTATAATAGTAGTGTAATTGTTAAGTTGTTGATTTGATGTTTGAGACCCCCATTATTAAACTTTAGACCAATTGGTCATTGTCTATCTTTTGGTATGTACTTTAATCACATCTTTCTTTTGAAATATATATGTATTATGTATGTTTATAATTTTATCATTTAGGCACAAGTTATTTACAGAGTATTGCACTCAATTGAGCAACGGTTTTCAAATCCCACCATGTTTTCATCCACCTTGTGCAATTGCAGTAGCCGCAGGGGGAAGTACATGTTCTTTCTTTCTCACTCGCTCTTTGTTTCTTCTTAGCCCTAATTATTATCTCTGATTTTGAATAGTTTTGACATTTTCACATTGGACTTTGTTTCATGATTCTACTTTGACGTTAATATATTTTTTTTTGTTTCTAGTCATTTTCACGTTTGGTTTATGTGAAGGTTTAGTAAATGCAGTTACAGTTGAACATATTCTGTAGTTTTTGTTTGACAATCTATTGCTATGTTGTCTTACGTGCTTTGTTATTGAATAATCTTGCACTCTGATTTGTTGAGATGCAGCCTAGCAACATTTTCAATTTTAAAAACTGATTTTTACTATAAGTAATTGCATGTTCTGAGTTAGATTTGCTTATTGGAGATGGTTGCAAGGTATGCTTTTCTCTTTCCTTTTGTCCTCCACACTACTTTTTCAATTAAACCATTTGAGATATATTTTTCTTTAACTGATTGCTAAGTTAAAAAGAATGTGCTTCCTTGTTATTCATTGTTGTAACCATAGAGTTCCAATTGTACAAGAGAACTATAAGCATTACTTTCTGATCAATATTTGAAATTTCACAAAAGCAATTCATTATAACATCTTTTACTATTTTGTTTCATTCATATGGTAAATTGTTCTTCTTCATATTTGGGAACCTGTAAGTTTTATCTAATTATGACAAATGATCGTTAACTAATAAAAAGACTTGTTAACATATCCTCATCTTTAAAGAATTTCAGGTTCTCTCTCTCTTAGTGTGTGGTTGTGAGTTTACTTTTTTTGGGGTGTTATGGTAGTTCTTGAGTCTAAATACATGTTGAAGTGTTATGACTATCCTACAATTATGGTAGTTTTTTTTTTTAATTTTCCTATTGGCTAAGGATATATGTTTTATATGTGTTATTTTCATTGTTCTTTATTCTATGGAGGTGAAGGATTACCGGTTGGTTGTTTATGTTTGTACAAAAAATCATGTTATATGTATTATGATGGTATTTACACTAGTTTTGATTAAGGGCTGTAATTTCATACTTGTAAATTGTTCAAACTTGATTGGAAATGTACAAATATTACAAAATGTTTTATAGTGTATATATATTAAAGTTTCGACCACTTGTTTCTATATGGGTGTTATGTATTATAACATTATTGTTGTTCAAATGGTTCGTGTAATGACATAACGATAAGGAGAACAAGGAAAACGGTAGTAATTGAAGAATTTGCAACAGGAAATAAATGTCATAATTTATGAATTCGTTACACTCCATAATTGTCGTCAATATTAAAATAATGACATTTTTTTATAAGAAAAATAGTCACGATTGCCTTATATTTGACAGGAAAAAAACATCATCAATAGCAAAACAATGACATTTAATTTCTAAAAAAAGTGTCACGATTGACATATACTTGACATTTAAAAAATGTCATAATAAACGAATTTGCAACATTTTTAAACTGTCGTTAATACGTAAATGTTGACAGTTATTTGTTGTCATAATATAAAATATGAGAGTTATTTATTGTCATAAAATAGTAATTAACGACATTTATTTTCTGTCACAAAAAAACTTATTGCGACAGTTTTCGAAAACTGTCATTGAATGACTTTCCACGACTCTGTTTCTATGACTGAAAATAACTGTCATAGATTTTATTTGTAATAGAAAATAATTGTCGTCGTAGACCATTTTTTTTGTAATGAACGTTGAAAAATGAGTCCATGCTATAACCTAGAAAGTAGATATCTAAACTATATGTTATGTTGTGTGAAAAGCCATCCCAAAGAGTCAAAACTTGCCTAATGTACGAATTATTATTGCTTGTACTAATTAACAATCTTTCTTCCCTTGACCTATAAAATGTATTTGATAATTCCAATATGATCTTCTAATAATCCTCCCCTAGAGTTAATTTACCCATTAAAGTTTGTTTAAAGTCTTGAAGGACTAATAGCAAAAGTCAAAAAAAAAAATATTTTTTCTTTCTACGGTTAAAAGGATTGAATGTGGAGTTTGACAAATTAATATTTTTGTTAAAAAAAATTTGACATTTGTATTGTCGCCATATATTCTAAGATGACGTGAAGATTTTGAAAAAGAAACGAGATGTATGTGTTCATGTAAGAGAAATGTGTTTTTTTCTTAATAATGTGTGGAAGAGTGAAGCATACCTCTTTTAAAATTTAATATACATGAACACTAATACCAATTCCAATTCATCTCTACTCTTTATGGTATGAGAAAGTTGGGTTTCAACTTTTATTTTGTTTTTAAAACCTTTAATGTTTTATTTAAGAAAATATTTTTTAACTTAACATAATATTCGATAACCATTTTTTTCATTAAATTTCATATATTCCATGATTGTTTCATTTGAAAAAAAGAAAAGTAAACCTAGTTTGATATTCATATTTTCATGAAATCATTGGATAAGAAGATAAGGAATATTTAAGTAATTTTTAAAAGGAATGTGATCACCCTAATAGGAAAAAACTTATTTATTTCAGAACTTGTGAAAGAATTGTGGCTTTTTTTTTTTGTTAGCATTTATTTTTTTCTCAACTACCTTAAGAAACTTTGCACCAAATAAAAATTTTCCTTTCATGGCATGATTGAGATGGATGTTGATTTTATTGTTGAATATTTATGGGTTTCATTTCATATATTTTAATGTATATTCAAAGACACTTCATATCACAAGAATCTCATCATTTTAAAGATAGATGTTGAACTTAAAATCTTTTAAAAAAGAATAATAAATCTATACACTGTAAAATGAATGCTCCATAATGCATGTTTGAAAAATTTTATACAAACATTTTTCTTTTTTACTTTTTCAACTTTAGAAATTTGTTATAAAGAATGGATGAGTGAGATTTTGTTTTCTCTAAATAAAAATTAAAAGGCATATGGTGTGAAGTTATTTGGGTAAACTGATGCAATAGTCGACGTAAAAATTGATTAGGTAAATTATGGCAAAGATAGTAAATGTCTATTACCACAAAACTATTATTATTTCAGGGATATGGTATAGCAACATAATATGGTTTGATCATAAATAATTATAACTATAATTTTGATCTAAATCATACTTTCATTAGCTTATGAATCATTATTTTTTAATAGTAAAGGTGTACATAATTCAATAGTGAATCCACTCTATTATTTTTATTTTAAAAGTAATTGTTTCTAAAAGATATTATGTTCGAACTTTTTTCATGTGCCCTTTAAGACACCTGTTGGGAATTTTTCATCCTCTTTTTTTCTTTTCTTAATTTCAATATTGGAATTTTTATCATCTTTTAATCCCATTTATTTAATTTATTTTTGCTTGCCTTTGCCGCATTGATTTATTTGATAAGGCAACTTTTGGAGAGTTACATGCACATTTTGAATTAACATCGAGGAATAAATTTCACTTTACCATTGAAAAAAGAGAGAAATAAATGTTCAGATTTACATTATTTTTTGTATGTAAAGCAAGATAATTAATTAATTTAATTACTTAGAAAATATTATATTGATATTTGTGATATTTAAACCCTTTTTGAGAGAGAATTTTCACGAATATTAATTTTTAGATATGGACCATCGATAATTTTACTATTACTTTGCATCAAGAAGTAGGTCTCTAGATTAGATTAGGACTTAGTTAATAAGTTGTAATTTATGGTAAATGTTAAGAACAAAGTCTTGCAACTAAATTAAGTTGAAAGAGATATTTGATAATTTGGTAGACAATGGACAAAAGTAGTTTAGATAGCAAGATCGACTATGTGTACTATCTAATCCTTTTAAGAAAAGTGAAAATTTGAATTAAAATTTGTACCGCAGTATCAACTTTAAACTTTTACTAATGGTAAATCTTGTGACGTTGTTTTCAAATTTTATTTTAAAAACGTGAGAAATAGGTAAACGTTAGGAACTAGTTATGAGTTATTTACAAACATTAAAATTTTTTATAACAACTCAATGATTCTAAACTAATTTAATATTTAATTTTACACATTAAAATCCAAATTTTTTATTAAAATTGATTTTGAACAATGACAGCATGTCTAGTAGTGAATGAACCTCCTTTTAAATTCATTGAAATCAACCTAATTTTGATAAAAGAGTCCCGCTATTTTGAATCACTGAATTTATAACTATTGATTAATCAAATGAAATCAGCAAATTAAGAAGAAAAAAAATCTATTCTAAAAATGAATTCGTAGTCTACAATACAAATATTGCAATCACAATATAAACTTTCCCCTTTGAGATTGAGTAATTAATTAGAGTTATAACGAATCTTTTCTTATTCTCACTTTAAATCTTAATAGAATATATACTAAATTTCCTCAAGGATAGCTTAGTAGTTAATGTAACTCTTTAATTAATTTAATTTCAACACTCTATCCAATTTAAAGTCAATTTTTTCATTAATTTGTTGTTGTTGTTTATTTTTAACAATAAGTATTACCAACTATTTGATACTAAAATATGATAAAGTTTGTTTGGTATACCTTACTTAGATGACTCAACCACTTTACCTAATCACTCTCTCTGAATGCAAAATCTTCCAACCACTTATAATTAACCCCTAAACCCCTTTGGTTTATCAACTTTTTTTTACTTACTTACTCCCCCACATGCAATTAAATTAATATGAAATAAAGGGCAAAAGAAGAATAATTTTATAATCACATTAATGTTATCCACTAACTCATGATTTGCATATCTTCCTTATAATATAATGTCTTTTATTACTCTCAAATACTTCAAGTGTTTGGTTGAAAAGGGAAGGAATATGTTTGTTTTGTTCTAAATTTTTTTAATTAAGTGAGGAATCTTGTAATCCCATATAAAAATATTAAAGCCTCCAACTCATCAATCCTAAAATTTGTATAATATTTTAAATATATATTCGATGTGAATCTACGTTTCTTAAACTAATTATTTCTTTTCTTACGATTTTAAATACATGGTATATACCCCAATTCTAACTTCTGAATTTTATCATCAATATCAAATTTTATGACGAATTCAAATATATAATTTATAATTTTAAATTACAATTATTTTTTCACTTAATTAAAAATATATTATAATTTCATTTTGGAAGGTTTGTTAGTATAATAATTTTGGATAGGAGAATTAAACCATCCAAATTTTAGGGATGAAAATCAAATCAATATTATCACAAAGTTAAGCTCGGTTTAACTGGTATTTTGAAAGTTGGATGTTAAGCGCTTAGACTAAATTTATACTACATGAATATAGTACATAGAATAAACTCATGGAATGGAATAATGTTACTGTTCACACGAGGTTTTTAGAGTTGAACTTATTGATGTCGATTATGATGCGATGTATTTGAGAGAATTATCCGTAGACCTTATGGAGTAAATTTTTTTTGTCCCCCTTCAAATGAAGAAAACTCTTCTCATTTGTAGAGTCATCTGGTGAATTTTATGGACTTAGATTTTTTTGGTTCATGGATCAGACTTATAGGCTCAACCATATAGATTTTGGTTATATTAACCATTTGAGCTACATTAAACCTATTTTTTTTAGGTAATTGAACTTTAGTCCAAATAAATAATATTTAATTTGACCAAAATTATTAACTTGATCCAAAAGTAATGATGAAAATATGGGACATCATCAGAATTAGCCAATTTTTGTCTTCAATTTCAATTTGAGACACATGTCAAACTTTTAATTAATCTCAAATCTACTTATTTGTATTTTTCACTGTTAATTTGGTATATGATATGGTAAATTTGTGATTGATCCAAAATTTCTCCTCCAACAATTATATATACACACATAAGTTAACAATTATTGTTTTTGTTTCACACATAAGTTGAATGATTTATCACGTTTAAATATTATTTGTGCAATGTACGAATTTTCTACCCAAAAATATTCAAATATCATAAAGTAGACAAAAAAAAGTCTAAAATGATGACGAGCATTTCAGACAATAAATTGGTTACTATAATTTAAGTTATATACTAATTTGTGTTTGGACGTAGATTATTTTAATTTACTGTTTGAGGCGTAAACTACTTTAGTTTAATAAAAATTATAGTAAACAATCTAGCAAATAATAAAAATATGATGAATGTAGATAGTAAAAACCGTAGAGAACATTAAACACGACATCAAATTGGAGTTTTAAAATAACATTGACAGTAGCTAATTCTAACTTTTAAATAGTGACAGTAGCATGCAAGAGGTAGTTATTATAATTTTAGGATAATTTTTACCCAAATGCCCTCCTATGATTTGAGTTAGGTTTATTTTTTTGTGGAATTCCAATTATTAGCTATTTTTTGAAACAATGACTATCTAAAACTATAATAACCATGCATTTCCTACGGTAAATATTATTTGTAGTATCCAATTAACTACAATCAACGTTGTTTCAAAACTCTTGTTTCTTATGGTATTTTCTACTTTACAATCATTATTTTCTATTATTTGTTATATTGTATGTGTTTACTATTTCATTATTGAACTAAAATAATTTACACACTAAACACATACTATTATAACTTAAGACTACAATAATCAACTCTTTGGTCTAAATGCTCTCCTAACCAAAAGAAGGAAAAGAAGGAAAGAAAGAAAAGAAAAGTCATATAAAGAAAATGAATTAAAAAGTTGTAATTTTAGTCCAACTTGATTGTACATCCATTTGAATCATTTGTCATAAACCACGAGTGAATCAAAATAAATCCAACAATACAACTAGCTACTATTCAAAACTTGTCATCATCTGTTGTTGGGTCTATCTCTTAAATCAATCAATCCTTTTAGATTTTCTTTTTCAAAAACAATCATTTTTTCAAAGGAGAACTCGAGAGTCAACCCCTAATAATCAATAGAATTTTGGGGGAAAAACCCATTTCACACTTTGAAAAGAAAAGGTTCTTAAGAAAAATAAAATCAAAATACCATTTTAGTCATACTTATGAACCAAGTTTTTTCGATCTTAGATGGGTATTTTCAATAGTTGAACTTTATCTTTAATCTTAAATCTAGTTCACATTACTAGCTTATTATATTTTCTACTTATTATCATTTTTTACTATAAAGTTTGAAAACATTTTTTTATGTTATTGTATTTTATTGCATGAAAAATATTATCATTACTTAATCTTTTAAAATATTACATTGAAATAGATGACTAAAATTGAATAAACTTCACTTAATATGGTATTTTAATAAAAAAATATATAGAGAGAGACCAACAAAATTGCAAAGGCTTTCATTTTCAACACACAAAACAAATATAATAGAAAACAAACAAATTAAGCACAAAGGCATTTGCTTATGGAACCAAAAAACAATATCTCTTAAAGCAATTTTGTGGCCTTTGTGATGGTGAGAATGAAGAAAGTGGTGCATTGATGGACCCATTAACTTATTTTTGCCCCTCTAGTGGCTACTGTATATTTCACTCCCACCACCTTTATCATTTGTCACTCTCTCCCACCTAATCCCCACCCACTCTAAAACCCTTACCTTTAAACTTTTCATACCATATTTTGTTTTTAATGTATTTTCATTTATTGATTTAAGTGTAAAATTCTTTTTCTTACCACTTTCATGCTTCTATTCTTTTTTATCTCAACTTTTCACGCATTCCAATACTTCTTAAATTTATCCCATTTTAATTACATTTCAATTTTTCAAACGACTTTTTGATACTTCTACAATTTTAAAAAGCTCAAGTTTATGTATATGCATTGTCTTATTGGCTAACTTAGTTGAGTTTGAATAAAAAATGAAATATATGTGTGGGTCCAAATTAAGGATGTGTTTGTTGAATAAAAGAGTAGCTTGTAGTTTGACTATTCATAAATAATTTATTTAGTTTGACCTTTTCAATTTTATTCCTTAATTTAAAAACCATTTATCAAGTTGATTGTATAAAATAGCTACTCATTTTCATTGTTTGTTTGAGATCATATCAATTGTCTTGCCATAATTTGTCACTCCTCAAATTATTTCATATTTCTTTTTTTAGAGTATTTTAATTATTTTTTACTACGTGGACAAGAATGAAGAAATGCATAAACAATGTACTATTCCATTTGTGGCAATTTAATTAACGAGTTTTAATAAGTATCAATTTTAATTTAATCCATACACTTTACAACTTTACAATTTGTAACTATTCAATCTTTCTCAATTCTCGTAAAAATTATTATTGGAAGTTAAATGTCGGTTTTTATCATGCGATCATTTAGTCTTTTATAGTTTACACAACAAAACTTGATTCCTAATTAATTTATTAATCTACACATATAAATAAATTTCATTAAATCACAGTAATATTTTTTACATTCGATACAAAATCGTCACCTACTAAAGTTTAGAGACTAGTTGACACGTTAATATAACTATAGGAATCAAAAAGTATTTTTTTATCAATAATTTTTATTTATTAAATACAATCGGATGAAGTGGACTACAATAACCACACCTAGCTAGTATTTGGATATGAAATTCTAATAGTTGACGTTCTCAAATATTTTAAGTAATAATCTATTTGGAAATTTCTCTACTAAGGGGTTTAGGGTTTGTCTACACTAGATATACACTATTTTTATACTTTACGAAGTAAAATAATATCCATCTCAAAATATATACTGTTAAAATTTATCCATTAAAACAATATGTTTTTTCTAACTCACGGACCATAATTTTTAGTGACTAATAACCAATACAATCTAGTAAATACCACTTAAGTAATTAACAGAGAATGTGTTTGGATTACCTTCTAACGTGTTTAAATTAAAATAAAAATAAAAAATTAAATTTAAAGTAATTAGTAATGTTTCAAAATGCATTTTTTTAAAAAATGAAATTAGAAAATAATCAATTTTTTTTAAAAAAAAATATTCAAACCCAATTTTTGAAATTGTTTAAATTTTAAACTCATTTTAGGAATATATATATATATATATATATATATATATATATTTGAGCTTTTTTTTTATATGGATAATCAAACGGACTCTTTGGTTAAAAATAAGTTAGTGAGTTGTGAGCTAGTTGGGGTTAGTTAGGCAAGTGGGAGTGGTTGGTGGAGAGTGTTGTAGTAGTGGCCATGGTGCCTGGTGGGCTAATCGTGGGTGTGAAAAGTTGCAACTTAATAATAATAAAAAAGAAGATAACGTCAAATTACAAAAGAGTCCTTAATGGATGACCGGTTCAATTAAGAGGGCGGGGCAGTCCGCAGTTGGACTCCAATTGGCCCTGACGAAGGACAGAAATGGTAATTTGTTTAAGATAGGGTTTTAGTGGTATACAAAAGCAAAACTTGGAGAGGGAAGAAAAAACAAAACAAGACAAAAAAGGTAAGGGTAAAGATATAATTAAAAGTTAGATTTCATTGACCACCCTAAATAGAGGCATGAATGTTTATCTATGAATCATTTTGTTTCTTTTTTCTTTAAAGAAAAAAATAAATCAAGCAAAATTCATTCAATATCTAAAAAACTATATGAAAAAAAAGTTCAATAAAACATATTTGTATGAAATATTATTTGCCTAATTAACAAAATTTTTAAAACTACCTCGATCTAAAATGAAATTCATCAATTAAAATTTCAAATTTCATGATGAATAATCACTTAAATATTATGTCAAACTCAATTATTGTACAATAATTTCAAGATTAGAAGTTTAACTGTTTATAGCTTTATTGGTAATAGAAAAATAGTTTTTTTTCTTCGTAAATAAATAATAAAACTATTACATTAGTTTTCAAATTTGTTTAAACTTTCTCGTAATAAAATTTGTTTGTTAGGAATGGTGAGTCAATTTTTAAATAGAACATTAAAAAAGAATGGTAAATAACTCACTAGGTCTCTATAAATATGCATGTTTAATGATAATTTTAAAAGAGTCAGAAGCTTGTTGTCTTTACAAATTACTATCAAACAAAAATTGTCAAGCTAATTTCAAATATATCATGTAATTAATTGACAAAGTTTAAATTATCTTTAACGTGTTTAAATATAAAATAAATTATTTTTAAAAAGGTGTTTGATAATTTTAAATAAAATGTATTTATGAAAAATAAATTTTAAAAGTAATTTATTTGGAAGAAAATGATTGGAACCAATTTTGAGAAATTTATGTATATAAATACGTAAATTTAAAAAAAATGTATTATTGATTTTTTTTTTTGATAGAAACACATTCTAAATTTAAATGGATATAATTTGAGTGCTTTAACCACTTGGTTTCCGGCACGAGAATAGTAAAAATGATAAATTTGACAAAAATATCTATAAAATATAACAAAAATTTATATTTTATCGATAATAAACATTGATACAAGTATACATAAAATATTTGTTGAATCAAACCGAATTGAAACCGATTGCACGTCGTTCAATGTGGTTTGTGTTATGTTGAAACTGTTTATTATGCGGTTCGGTTCAGTTTAATGTTTCAAATCGATTATAAAATCGAATCGAATCGCTTCATTTTAAAAAATAAATAATAAATGTTCATAAAAGTTTTGTTTCCGGTTAAATATGTTGACCAGAGATCTATTGAGATCTAAAATAGAGGAAAAATTTATAGAAGTTGGTGCTTTGTTGGCCTGAGATTGTCCAAAATTTTAAACAAAAAGGCAAATTTGATCAAACTCGATGCTTTGGTGGCCTACAATTCTCCAAAATTTAAACGAGCCAAAACCGAACAACATACGCAGTTCGATTTTGATTCGATTTAACACAAACTTGTGGTTCAATTCAATTTCATATAAGTTTTGTTTTTTACATTTTGTAGTTCGGTGCGATTTTAACTTGAAACTAAACCGAACCGTGAACATCCCAAAGATACTGTTATTCTTCTATTTATGACATTGATAGACAATGAAATTCCTATCACTAATATAATCCAAAAGGTTATTATAATTTATAAATATTTTAATTATTTTACTACATTTAAAAATGCCATTAATTTTAGTTTGTCTTTTTAAAAAATATAGTTGTTGTTCACTTTTTTTCTTTTCCAACGCTTTTTCTCTTTTAAATTTATAGTTGATTTTAATATAAAGAATTTACAAAATTTAAAAAAGGCAAAGGGGTTATTGTGTATTTAAACCCATGCTATTTTTTAATTTTGATATTTAACACCAATGGTATAAATAAAAAATGACATGATTGTCTCAGTTAGATTGTAATTACTTAAAATGATGTAATATTTTTTGCTTTCTAATTACTCGATCTAAATAATTGTAGTTGTCTAATTAGTCCATCTAAATAAAATAGTTGTAGCACAAACACACGTGTCATTTGAGACAAAGATTATTTAGGATTATAATAACCACATCTTGCTATATTAAATAAAGTTTCCAATTACCTAAAACTAAACATTATTTCAAACTCACAATTTGTAATATTATTTATTATTTGACATAATTTTTTTATTATGTACTATATCGTTTACTATTTTTTTTATTAAACTAAAATAGTTTACCCACCAAATACAATAGAGACTATTATAATACAAATAAAAATAATCTATAAAAAAAACCCTAACTATATAATCAAATTAAAATAATCTAGAACTCGTCCCTTGCATAAAACACACAATAAAGAGGTGTAATTGCAACTATATGACACGAAAAAAGAAGATGGAAAATGGCAAAGGTTAAATTGAGATGTGAAAATTACGTTCCTACCCTCTGAATATATATATATATATATATATATTCATTGTAAAATTGCAAAAAGTAAATAATTTGAAGAGAATCTAAATAATTATATAATTGGCGATCCAAAGCCAAAAGCACTGTTTCTCAAACTTTCCTTTTCTCTCTCTAGTTTTCTTTATTTTTTTAATTCTTTCCATCCTGTGTTCTTCCCTCAGCACTTTACCACCAGCAATTGGCCAAACAAATCGGTTCAATCTGGCTCGAAAATGGCGGTATCTGTTCAAAACAATCTGTGGGACAGAGTTACTGAGCTAACCAAGGTGGCTCAACAAAAGGGAGTTGATCCTCTTCTTTGGGCCATTCAGCTCTCTTCAAATTTAAACTCGGCGGGAGTCGTTTTGCCGTCAGTTGAGCTTGCTAATCTCCTGGTTTCGCACATTTGTTGGGATAACAATGAGCCTGTTTCATGGAAGTTTCTTGAGAAGGCGTTGATTTTGAATATTGTACCTCCTATTCTTGTTCTTGCTTTACTCACAACCAGGTTCCTTCTCGTTTGTTTGTTGCTCTTACTTTTTTTTTTGTTTTTTTGTTTTTGTGCATGTGTTTGTATTTTGATGTATGGGTTTCGGGACGAGTTTTTTATTTGACGGAAAAGTCGTGTTCTTTGGATGTTGGTTTTTGAGTTGAGTGTGAATCTTGGTTGATAGGATGAATATGGAGTTTGTTTGATGGAATTTTTCTTAACTGTGAAGAAATTTTGGAGATTCTTCTCTTTTACGATGCCTGCGGTGGTTTGGAGCTCGGGTTTTAATGATCATCTGTGCACAATTGCTTGTTACTTTTGGCCTGAATTGTGCTTACGTGATCCTATGTGCTGTTTATTTTCGTTTTTCGATCGAACTTCTGAAGTTATGAGTTGAATTGGAATTCGCTGATCATGAATTTATTAATTTCTTTTGTGTACCTAAAGGGCAGTAGTTAGGTTTTGGTGTTTATGCATAGTATAAATAGTATAATACATTTTTGTTCAAGAATAGTTTTTGTTTGCTAAGATTTATCCAACTGGATTCCAACCAGGATTTGGATGAATTTCCTGCTGGATATTCCATCTGTTTGATGTATTTGATACATCATGCATTTCAGTCGAGAGTGGCATTTTGTGTGTGTGTGTGGTGTTCTTTGATCTGGGGTTTAGCTGTAGAATTTGATGATTGATTTGCAGGTTTTCCTGTATATTAATTGCTACTTGGATCTGTTCTGAATTTAGTTTGTTTCACCTTCATTTGTGAAGTTATTATCAATAGGAACCATTGTTGATAATTGTTATTGCTTCTTTCTACAGAGTCATTTCAAGAAGACAATTCCAGCCAGTAGCATATAGGCTCTATCTGGAACTCCTTCGAAGACATGCTTTTAAACTGAAATCTCATATCCATGGACTCAAATACAAAGAGTTAGTTTTATGATTGAGAAGAATAACGAAGTTCAAGCCTGTGACTTCAATCTTGCTGCTGTTTTTATTGTTTATGTTGAATAATGCACTTGATCGTTTTGTGAAACTGTGGAACTCAGGGAGAGTTTTGGTTAATGGTTTCTCTCTTATTTTTTTCCCTAAAACAAAATTAGGTGTGAGATGCTGACATAGAGATTGTAATGGTTGTGTTTTACTAACTTTTCTGTACCTTGACAATCCTCTTGACTCTCTGATATGTTCTATTTTGTATTTCTCTTCCCTTTGGAAACTTAGAATTGTTGATTTTTTATTTTTTTATCCTGCTTTTCATATTTTTCCATTATGGAGCTCTATATTTTGTTAAGCTTCTTGACCACGACTTCACAAATGGTAGCACAGTGCCTAGTTTTGTACTTCATAGGGTAATAGATGCTTGCTAGTCCATCTTATATCCATGCAATCTTTTCCCCTATTAGTTGGCATTTGCATCTAGGAGAATTCTAAAAAGAAAAGAAAAAGTTTCAAAATGAAAATATCAGTATATGAGATGAATAGATTTTTGGGGTTGCTTAAGTTTAATCCCAAAGATTTCTAATGCTTTCTGCCCAGGTCAATGGATTCATATATATACTGCTTAATGCTTCTTACATTGTTGATGCTTTATGCCAAATTTTGCAACATATCTTTACTCCATTTTTTACTCTGGAAGATTAGTGAATCATAAAATCATGATTCTACAGATCAAGGGGTTTACTGAATAGTGTTTTATCTATTGATACCATGGCTTCAATTTTTGAGGATTAATCTATTCTATGCAGCATTTGAGAGAGAATTGATCGTTTTTAGTTGTGATTTTGCTTCTTATTGTCATGCATACATCTTTAATAATACTCCCTCTTTTATAGGGTCATGGCCTCTGTTGATGCTGTTCTTTGTCTTTCTGAGACATTCAATTTGCCAGCAAATGATCCTGGGACCCTTGTGGTTGAGTTTATATTTTCAATTGTCTGGCAGTTGCTTGATGCAACACTTGCTGATGAAGGGTTATTGGAACTTATTATGGAAGAGAAATCCAAATGGCCGGCAAAATCTCCGGAAATGGAACTAGATGGACACAATGGTTATGATGATAAATGGACTGAACAACGTGAGAGATTGCGGAATGTAAACATTGAACTGACAATTGAGATAATTGGGAAATTTCTTGAAGATACGGTTACTTCAAGGATTCTTCACTTGGCTTGCAGGAATATGTAATTCATCTATCAACTAAAAAATTTAGCTTTTCTTTGTGAGTTCGAAGTAGAACGATATGACTAAATTAAATGATGAACTGTGCTGTTCAACTTAACTAACCATGATTTTGCTATTCATATGATTAAATCTATGTTTAGTAAAAATTACTTGAGGAAAAGATTAATGGCTATCTTATCTTTTATATCATTGTTTTCTTCAACCTTCTTCTTCTTACAAATTTCCAGGCCTTCGAATTGGGCAGATCTCATTCAGCGACTCCAGTTGCTGGGAGAAAATTCTTCAGTATTGAGAAACTCAAAATCTCTGGACTCGGAGATTTTTCTGCAGTTCACGGCAGATACTTGGACTATCTTCTCTCAAGAATTTAAACAAAATTCAAAGCAGAAATTCCATCCAATTAGAGCTTTTGGATCTCCAGCAGCTTCTGCTAGTTTGTGTCATAGAACTCGTTATTCTGCACTCTGGCTTCCTCTTGATCTAGTTCTAGAAGATGCAATGGATGGATATCAAGTAGAAGCAACTAGTGCTATTGAAAAGATTACCAGTACAACTAATTTCTATCCTTAGTTTTCTATTATTTCTACTTATATGGACAGATTCTATCAGTTTCTACATGAAACTGAACTCCATCTTTATTTCTTTCAGGTTTGGTCAAAACCCTTAAGGCAGTAAATGGAACTAGTTGGCATGATACCTTCTTGGGTCTCTGGATAGCATCTCTTCGTCTTGTTCAAAGGGTTAGAATTCTTTTGGCCTCGATAGATTATCTATAGTTTCTTTATATGTATGTAAAATACTCTTGTGTGAAAGGGCACATCTATTTTACTGTAGTTTGCTAGAACTCATAAAGCACTCTACACAAATACCTGTTCTGTGTTAGTAAATCCCAAGTCAATTATGATTCATTTTAATTAGACAAATGTGGGGTTGTAGATTAGAAACTTGTGTCAGTTATGGAATTTTGAATCGCTATAGTTTTCTGGTCTATTTGGTTTAACATTCTTGTCTATAAATAATAAATCAAAATATTTGATGAAACATATCAAATTTAGGGAGATCATGTAGTTTTAACCAAAGGTATGTCAATACATCTGCCTTATTATTTATTTAATTTTTATGTTGTGTTACTTGATTGCCTTTTTCATTTATCATAATTCCAGAATACATTAATTTATTGTCCTCTTTTGATATTTATATCTGTTTACTTCATTAATAAGATTTATGTCAAAGTGGTTTGATATCTTCTTTTTGCAAAATGTTGAAAAGGAAAGGGATCCCATCGAGGGGCCTGTGCCTCGAATAGACACTCGTCTATGCCTTCTATTGTGTATCACAGTCCTTGTGATTGCTGATCTGATTGAGGAAGAGGAAATTGCGACAATTGATGAAACAGAGTATGTTGCTTCCCATCACTGGAAAGAAAAAAAGACCCCTGGCAAGTGTCGTAATGAACTAATTTCTAGCCTACAGATATTGGGGGAATATCAGAGCTTGCTGACTCCTCCTCAGGATGTTATCTCTGCATGCAATCAGGCGGCTGCCAAAGCAATGATGTTTATATCTGGAATCAGTGTTAATAATGCATATTTTGAATGCATTAATATGAAAGACATGCCAATGAACTCTTGTGAGTATTATATCTTCTTGATAAGCATTAATTGTAATAATTGCAAATCCACTGGCAATTGGTACCAAAACCAATATAATAATGCATATTTTAAGAAGGACATGCGAATGAACTTGCGAGTATTATCTCTCCTTCACAAGTATTAATTACAAAAATTATGGAATCCACTGACACATGGTACCAAAACCAATATAATAAAATAGAACACTGGTGTTCCAGGACCCGTTCAGGGTAGATGATGCCTGGTCATGCACTTTGTAAAAGTTTTGCCCCCCTCAAACTGTCTTTTTGTGAATTTATGCTTAACTCTCATATGATGGGATGTTTTGGCTTGTAAACGGAATAATAATTGGTACATCTGATCATTATACTGAAAGAGTTGATGTTTGATATTTTAGTACGATAGGATTTAAGTTTCAGATTTAATTCATTTGCATATCCAATTGACAGTACACAAGAAATTGCAGGGTAAGAGAATGCAAGGCACTGTAAGCACACATGACATTTATATTCTTTAGAATGCGTTGTTTATTTCCAGCCTTTATTTATTGCCAGACACAGACGCTATTATATTCTTTGACACTTCTATTTCCTAAAAAATATGTATTTTCTCAGTATAAAGTGGGTGGTTTTTACCCATTTTGTCTTATTTAGTCTCCAAATGAAAATGTTTGTTGTAGTCTGCCTATTGGTATATGGGGTGTTTCCTCTATTTCATTATTCAATGAAATGAAAAATGTATTTGATAGACCCCCAATTATACACCAGTACAGTAGAAGGAAGAAGAAGCAAGGTTAATCGCACGTGCTAGGGAGAATAGCCTTAGTTTTAATATTGTTAGTAGATGCTCCATAATAAAATAATAGAGCATAGTTTTAATATTGTTAGTAGATGCTCCATAATAGAGCATAAGTAGGAGTTTGTTATGGAGAGAGAAAGTTAGTTAGAGTATGAATAGGAGTTGGGTATGGAGTATAAATAGGGGTCTGTTGGGAGGGAGAAGGGTGAAGAATTAAGGCTGCAATATTCCTTGAAAGAGAGGAAGGGCAAGGGGTTAGGGTTCTTTATATTTTCTTTTACTGCTTTGAGATTGTAATTCCGTTGCAAATATCAATAAATAGAAACACTATATCAGTGTTCTATCAAATTGGTATCAGAGCCTGTCGAATCTGGGCAAGGAGAAAACCATGGTTAACACGCGATCAGAAGAGAGAATGGAAGCTTACGATCAGGAAATGTTGCTGATAAAGAAAGAAGTGAGTAAAATTCCAGCGATCGAAGAAAGCTTAACAGCGATCAGTCATCAAACTGAAAAGACGCATCAAATGCTGATGATACTCATGGATTCCATTGCGAAAGAACGGACGACAACCAGTGAGAAGTTGGCAGACTACGGCGCACAAGAAACTGGAGGCAGAAAAAGTAATGAAGGAGAGAGTTCGACAAGTAGGAGAGGTGAGAACGAAACAAAGGAGAGGAGGACTGAGGACGAAGAGGGTGCGAATGAGAGAGACAAATTCAAGAAGGTAGTTTTTTGTAAACCGGTTGGTTTGGCCGAGATGATGCACGCAGCTCAACTCGTGGAGAACCGGGAGATCATTCGCAAGGAGGCGAACCTAAACGGCTATGCCAAGGGTAAATACCCCCCTCCAAACTCTTCAATCATCAGGAGTAGTGCAGCAATGAACCACAGTGAGGACAAAGGAAATACCATATTTCCAATACGGACGGTGACATTAAGAACAGCGGCTGGAGAAGTTAAGAAAGAAGGCCCGACGAAGAGACTACCCGATGCAGAATTTCAAGCCCGAAAAGAGAAGGGACTTTGCTTTCGCTGTAATGAAAAGTACTTTCATGGACACCGATGTAAAGGAAGGGAGCAAAGGGAACTAAGAATGTATGTGGTGAAGGAGGATGAGGAATATGAAATTGTGGAGGAAGCGGAATGGGATGAGACAGAATTGAACTGTGTCGAGATAAATCCAGAAGATCAGGCTATCGTTGAACTTTCCATAAATTCAGTGGTTGGGCTGACGAATCCCGGAACGATGAAGGTGAGGGGAAAGATTAAGGATAGAGAAGTAATTATCCTAATAGATTGTGGAGCAACCCATAACTTCATCTCGGATAAGGTGGTGCAGGAACTGAGTTTACCGACAAAGACTACTTCACACTATGGAGTGATTTTGGGCTCGGGTGCAGCTGTGAAGGGGAAAGGAATTTGTGAAGGCATCGAGCTAGAACTGGAGGGATGGAAAGTGGAAGCAAACTTCTTACCACTTGAGTTGGGAGGAGTAGATGGAGTACTAGGAATGCAGTGGTTGTATTCATTGGGCGTGACGGAAGTGGATTGGAAAAACTTGACCATGACTTTTCTACACAATGGGAAGAAGGTGAAAATCAAAGGAGACCCCAGCTTAACCAAAGCCATGGTTGGCCTCAAGAATATGATTAAGTCATGGAGGGATTCTGACCAAGGATTCTTAATTGAGTGCAGAGCAATGGAGACAATGTATGAGCCCCCAGAAGATAATGGAATTGAGGAAGTACTAGCGGTGGACGAGGCAGTTTCAGATGTTCTGAAGAAATTCGAAGATGTTTTTACATGGTCGGAGACTCTACCTCCACGAAGAAGTATTGAGCATCATATCTATTTGAAACAAGGAACTGACCCGGTAAATGTGAGGCCGTATCGCTATGGATACCAACAAAAGGCAGAGATGGAGAGATTGGTGGAAGAGATGCTGAGTTCAGGGGTTATTCGCCCAAGTAATAGCCCATATTCCAGCCCGGTTCTGTTAGTACGGAAGAAGGATGGAAGCTGGAGATTCTGCGTAGATTATAGAGTCTTAAACAGCGTGACTATACCCGATAAGTTTCCCATTCCAGTTATTGAGGAGTTATTCGACGAGTTGAATGGAGCTAGATGGTTTTCAAAGATTGACTTGAAAGCTGGGTACCATCAAATTAGGATGGCAAGTGGAGATATCGAAAAGACAGCATTCCGTACACACGAAGGACATTATGAGTTCTTAGTCATGCCCTTCGGATTAACTAATGCCCCCTCAACTTTCCAATCTTTGATGAACACGGTATTTAAGCCATATCTAAGGAAGTTCATATTGGTGTTCTTCGATGATATTTTGATCTATAGCAAAAACTTAGAGGTACATCTCACGCATCTTGGACTAGCACTGGAAATCCTAAGAAGAAACGAACTCTATGCTAATCGAAAGAAGTGTAGCTTTGCACAAGAACGCGTGGATTACCTAGGCCACATCATATCAGCTCAAGGAGTTGAGGTCGATCCGGAAAAGATAAGAGCAATTAAAGAATGGCCTACACCTACAAATATAAGAGAAGTTCGCGGGTTCCTGGGCTTGACAGGATATTACCGAAAGTTCGTCCAACATTATGGATCAATGGCAGCTCCTTTAACTCAGTTAGTGAAGAAAGGAGGGTTCAATTGGACTGACGATTCAGAAGAAGCTTTTCAAAGGCTGCAACAAGCGATGATGACCCTACCAGTCTTAGCATTGCCAGATTTCAGTAGCACCTTTGAATTGGAAACGGATGCATCGGGGTATGGCATAGGAGCTGTGTTAATGCAAGCCAAGAAACCGATTGCCTACTTCAGCCACACCTTGGCAGTAAGGGACAGAGTAAAGCCAGTCTATGAAAGAGAATTAATGGCCGTAGTCATGGCTGTACAGAGATGGAGACCGTATTTACTTGGGAAACCGTTCATAGTAAGGACTGACCAGAAATCATTGAAGTTTTTACTAGAGCAGAGAGTAATTCAACCACAGTACCAAAAGTGGGTAGCCAAGCTATTGGGATACTCTTTTGAAGTACAATACAAACCAGGACTAGAGAATAAAGCCGCTGACGCCCTATCCCGTGTACCTCCAGCGGTTCAACTCAGTAGCTTAACGGCACCAGCATTAATAGACTTATTAGTAGTCAAGAAGGAAGTGGAAGAAGATATCAGACTTCGCAAAGTATGGGATGAACTACAATCAGGGGAGGAGAATACTGAAGGAAAATTTTCTATCAGACACGGAATGCTAAGGTACAAGGACAGGTTGGTGTTATCTCAGTCATCAGCTTTGATTCCAGCCATACTGTATACTTACCATGATTCTGTGATAGGTGGACATTCTGGTTTTCTAAGAACTTATAAGAGAATTACTGGAGAGTTATATTGGGCCGGAATGAAAACTGACATCAAAAGGTACTGTGATGAATGTCTTATTTGTCAGAAGAATAAATCCTTGGCTTTAACCCCGGCTGGGCTATTACTGCCATTGGAAGTTCCCACCAACATTTGGAGTGATATCTCAATGGACTTCATTGAGGGGTTGCCGAAATCATGTGGCTTTGAAACTATATTTGTAGTGGTCGATAGGTTCAGCAAATATGGTCATTTCCTTGCCCTCAAACATCCTTTCACAGCGAAAACTGTAGCAGAAATATTTGTTAAAGAAATTGTGCGTCTACACGGATTTCCTAAATCCATCGTATCGGATAGAGATAAGGTATTTGTGAGCAGTTTTTGGAAAGGAATGTTCAAATTGGCTGGCACTAAATTAAATAGAAGCACGGCATATCACCCACAAACAGATGGTCAGACAGAAGTGGTCAACAGGAGCGTGGAAACATATTTAAGATGTTTCTGTAGTGAGAAACCGAAGGAATGGGCAAAATGGCTACACTGGGCGGAGTATTGGTACAATACCACCTTCCACCGGTCATTGGGAATCACTCCTTTTCAGGCTGTATACGGTCGCACACCCCCTCCGTTATTATACTATGGGGATCAAAGCACATCTAACTTCCTGTTAGATGAACAACTCAAGGCAAGGGATGAAGTCTTGGAAGTATTGAAGGAACACCTTCGAGTGGCTCAAGATAAAATGAAAAAGACTGCAGATTTGAAGAGAAGAGATGTGGAATACAAGGTTGGTGACATGGTGTTTTTAAAAATTAGGCCATACAGGCAATCTTCCTTGCGTAAGAAAAAGAATGAGAAACTGTCCCCAAAGTTTTTTGGGCCATTTGAAGTTACAGAACGAATAGGACTGGTAGCATACAAGCTCCAACTACCGGAATCGTCATGTATTCACCCAGTCTTTCATGTCTCGCAACTTAGAAAGATGGTGGGAAATCACACCATGTTGAAACCAGAAGAAATGGCCTGTTTAAATGAAAACTATGAGTGGTTGGCTATTCCGGAGGAGATATATGGGTATTCGAAGAACAAGGAAGGAATGTGGGAGGTGCTGATTAAATGGCAAGGGCTACCACCTCAGGATGCATCTTGGGAGGAGTATGAAGAATTTCAGAAGAAATTTCCGAATTTTCACCTTGAGGACAAGGTGCATTTGGAAAGGGAATGTAATGATAGACCCCCAATTATACACCAGTACAGTAGAAGGAAGAAGAAGCAAGGTTAATCGCACGTGCTAGGGAGAATAGCCTTAGTTTTAATATTGTTAGTAGATGCTCCATAATAAAATAATAGAGCATAGTTTTAATATTGTTAGTAGATGCTCCATAATAGAGCATAAGTAGGAGTTTGTTATGGAGAGAGAAAGTTAGTTAGAGTATGAATAGGAGTTGGGTATGGAGTATAAATAGGGGTCTGTTGGGAGGGAGAAGGGTGAAGAATTAAGGCTGCAATATTCCTTGAAAGAGAGGAAGGGCAAGGGGTTAGGGTTCTTTATATTTTCTTTTACTGCTTTGAGATTGTAATTCCGTTGCAAATATCAATAAATAGAAACACTATATCAGTGTTCTATCAGTATTTCTCAGCATACTGAGTATTTGTTCTTTAAAGGAAAAGCTAGCAGCCTGGGTCTGCTTAACATAATTTTATTTTGTGTCCTTAGCAGCTGGAAATATGCGTCATTTGATTGTTGAGGCTTGCATTGCTAGAAATCTCCTGGATACATCTGCATATTATTGGCGAGGCTATGTGAACGGTTGCATTAGCCAAATGCCTCAAAGTATACCACCTCAGGCACCTGGCTGGTCAGCTTTCATGAAGGGGGCTCTGCTTAATCATATAATGATAAATGTGTTAACTTCAACTCCTGCTTCAAGGTATACACACTCGAATGAACCTACTTTTGGTCCTTTTGGTTTTTTCTTTTTCTGTTTGGACAATTGGAAGTTTGAAAGTTCACATTAAAAGACATGTAATGCCATCAGGTTTTTCATTCGATGTTTGTGCTGGTTTCCTCGTTGTGAAGGAAGACTCCACCAAAATCAAATGATTATATAACTTATATAATTTATTTTGGGAAGATTAACCATAAAGTACTTGTTTTTTATATCCATGTTCGGGCCAGCTTACGTACATCTCGACTAATCTTACGGGACAATCCGCCTGATCCTACAACATTTGGGTGTCAAGGAA
This sequence comes from Cucumis sativus, assembly GCF_000004075.3. Taxonomy (NCBI): domain Eukaryota; kingdom Viridiplantae; phylum Streptophyta; class Magnoliopsida; order Cucurbitales; family Cucurbitaceae; genus Cucumis; species Cucumis sativus. The sequence continues at coordinate 13,105,125 of NC_026660.2, forward strand.
ACTCCTAAAAAATTAATTCCTAGGTAGGTGGCCACCATAGATTTCTATGACCTCTTAGTTAGTTATTGAGATTATGTCTCATTTTCTACCACTAGGCTAACCCATGATGGTTGATTACCCATTAAGTACTTCTATAGTCTTTATTAATTAGACCAATATTGGTTATCCAGCAAATGGAATTTTCCTACTCCCCTGGGCACAATCTTTTTAATTACTTCTCAAGCGTTTTGATATGAATAAGTGTGAGAAACCTCATTGTTGCTGTGCTTATAGGTTTGTCCCAAAACAAGAAATGCAAAACACATCAAAGAAGACACATAAGCAAGGTATCACTCACTCAAACAACCAAACAGCCTTGAATGGTCAAAATATTAAAACGACTATTACGAATATTTATAAAATGAGCACAAATGCGTGGACATGACTTTGCAATCATGGGCCACGTTGGCTCAAAGAATCAATTCGTCAACTTGGTACCTGCATTTTTTGATCACTTGAACCATTCTGGTGGTATGCCCAACACATTCTAATGCCTAACTCAATATTGGATTGAAGTAGTAATAGATTAATGGTAATGGTCGCATATCTCATTGGAGAAATTATTCCCTTTATTTATGTGTTCTCTATCACCTGTGTCAGGGGGTAGTGCTATACAGTGTGTTGGCTGAAATCGTGGAAAAGTGGGATGACCTGGGTTTGAACACCCAACTTGGAGGTGTGAGGCTATGTTCTTTTCCACTGGTCGTTCTCACTCCTCAGCTTGGCCTTTCTCTCTGCCTCATGGGCCCATAGCTCAATCGGGATTGGTTCTTCCCTGGCCCATGGGCTGGTCTTTGATCCACCCTGTAAGGATGAGTGTTCTAAATGAGAATGAAGGCAAGATCGCCTCTTAATTTGTTCCTAGCGTTCTTAAAAAAATCTATGTTCCTCCCAATCCAAAGCACCCATCTACGCCTACACTCAGCATGATAGCATTAGTCCTCCGTAATCCAATTTACCTGCTTCTTGTGGCCATGCCCCAGACATAGTAGGATTGAGATCGAAGAATGTTCAACATATAATTTGACCAAGTAATCTTATAGAGAGTACATCATATATTGATTTGATCAAATATGGATGACCTTTAGATTAGCTCTTCTTGTTTACTTATGGCCTGTTCTTGAGTTGTTCCCTTTTTTATTTCCTTTCATTTCATGAAGTCAGGTATATCAGATGCTTTTTCTTTTTTTTTTTTTTGTAAATTTATCAAAAGGTCTGAATTTTAAGCTCATGGGTTTGATGGAAGCTTAGCAGAACTGGAGAAAATATTTGAGATAGCAGTAAAAGGATCAGATGAAGAGAAGATATCTGCAGCAACCATTCTTTGTGGGGCCTCCTTGATCCGAGGCTGGAATATTCAGGTGAACATTCAAAGATGATATGACATAAAGTAAAAAGTACCTTTTTTTGGAGTCTCCTCACATATTTTTCTAAAGAAGTTAGCTTTGTTTCACTCCTGTTTGAGCCAGACAGTTATATTTAATGGTGGTACGATCTACTTCCATGCAGGAACACACTGTCCATTATATTACTAGGTTACTTTCTCCTCCAGTTCCCACGGATTACTCTGGATGTGAAAGTCATTTGATAGGCTATGCTCCAATGCTGAATGTGCTTATTGTTGGAATAGCATCTATTGATTGTGTTCAGATTTTTTCTCTACATGGTTTGGTATGTTCTTCATTGCTGCCTGATATTTATATTGAGACACTATTCTGTTATCGGTTTAATTAGAACCATTTACTTTGATGTACTTGTTTCTGGGAAAGTTGAGGTTCTTCCTGTTATTAAGGTGTATTAAGTATTTATTTCTTTATTTTTCTTTGTAAGAAATGGTTTTATTGATATAAACAATTAGAAAAGAGATCCAGAAAACAAGAGGTGTTACAGAAAGGCCCTTTGACTAGCCTATACAGAAAGAAATTTGCGAGGAAAGATATTTGTAGGTTAACAAGAGGAAGAAGGAAAAAGAATGGCCTCCCAAATAAACTTTGCACCATAAAGTCCTCAGGAATTGCAGATGGCCTTGAGAATGATCTCCTTCAGAACCAAGAGCTTGGCAGTGAACTTCTGGTACAAGCCCAGACAATTTAAGAGTCCACCTTTAACACTATCTCTGGTTTATCGGATGAATAATTTTGTAAAGAGGTCCACTGCAAAAGCCATTCCTCAATCTCAAATCTGTAAGTTCCTTCGTGGGATATCTCAGATGGTTCCTCATCCCAACAATTCACGGTGCCACCTCTGGGATTTATTTACCTAGCAGTAGTGCATTCTAGTGACCATCCCGCAAACCAATCTTCTCCCCACTCCCTGCCTTCAAAATAGAGAACTAGGGATTGCATGTACTCACAAGTGTACAGGTAGTTATTTTTCTCCTCTGGGTATACCATTGGTGAAAATTAAGAATTTAGATTTTGAGATGCATCTGAAAATCCAATGAATCCACATTCTTTTCCTAAATCTCTCATTTCTTATGCTGCCAAGAGAAATTCCAAATCCACCATGTTGGGTATGCCTTTTCTAAATCTAGCCAGAAGAATTCATTCCTTTCTCTCTCTTTCTCTAAATATATATATATATATATATATATATATATATATATATATATATATATGTAAGTGTTAGAGTCAGCTTGCTCACACTTCCGTTATTCTTAGGAGACAACCACACTACCATATTACATTTGGTTATCAATGATACTTGTAGAGTGTTGAACCTATTATTTTCTAAGGGGGAGAAGGAAGGTTGTAATTTAATTGGACAATCTCTCTCTCTAGTAGACCCCTCCAACTTTTCCTTGTTTACCCCTTTGCTATGGTTAACAATTCCACGCTACTGGGCTCGGCGAGTATTGAACTATTCTCTCAGAGTCTTTTATTATTTATATCGCCTTCATTAGCCACTGTGTCCACTGATGGTTCACACTTTTTATAAGATTGAAAATTTAACATTTGAGATGCACATGGAGATCCAGTGAGTCCACACTTTTTCCTGAACCTTTATTTCTTCTTATACTGGAATGTCAAGCTCCAAATTCACCATGTTGTCTGCCTTCTCTAAATCTGTCGTGACGTCCAACCTCTCTTCTTGGCTCTCTTTTAACCAGCCACCAATTAATTGATGAAACTATGAACGAAATCCACAATTTGCTGTTTCTTGCTAAATACTACCTGATTTTCCTATCTTCCCTTTTTTGTTTTGTCTAGTTTTTTTTTAAAGAATAAGTCTTCTTTGTCAATACCAATCAGGTCTCTTATAAGTTCCTTAGCCTGCAAAGAAACTCATTGAGATCTTTTCAATCATTTTGGAGAGAGAAAAGGTTCATGGATTCTGATTAGTTCGGAGGTGTGGTGTTAAAATTCCTTGGTTTTGGACAGTTGATTGAGAACAACTCCAGGTTTACGGTGAGTTGCTGATAAGGAGGTACTGTTTGATGATTAAGAAAATTAAGATACGGCTGCTTTCAATCATTTTTGGATAGAGTCAGAGATCTCACCTCCTTTTTGTTTATTTCATGTTCTCAATAAAATGGATATTAATTATTTTGTGGGGAAAGTGTTAAACCCCCAACATTGTTTACATATAAAAGGAGGGGTAAAAGAGGATATTCATAGAAGACAATATCAAACAGGGACGTTATTGAGGAGGATCAGTGAGGGGACTGCGAGAGTTAGCATGGAAATCAGTGGAGGTAGGATATTTTTGGTAAAGGCTGAAAGGAGCTTTTGAGGAGAGGACCACCAGCTCTCTCGAATGTGATGGTTTTGTTACCCCTTTATTTCCCGGTTATCTTCTTTTATGTTCTCTTATTGTTGAGTACTTGTTTCTTCCTTTAGTATTGTAATAGGCTTTGTGTCCTCTTCTATCATCAATACAGGTATATCAAAGCTCTGTTGCTCTTTTCTGTCCTATATATTGTTGGGTTTTACTGAGTGTAGGGAAGTATACCCAACAGAAAGATCGCACAATATAAAATTTAGTTCAGATGCACAAATCACTATCCAATGACTGATTATCAAATGCTAAATCTGATCGAAGTATTCATATCAATTGAGTTGAATAGTTATTGAGTCAAGTAAAGTTTTGACGTGGAGATTTCAAATCCATAAACAATGTTCATGTCTCTCCCCTCTTCTTCTTCTTCCTCTATTTATTTCTTATTTATCTTTTAAAATTAAATTTATATGTTGTTTTGTTTTGTTTATCAATTTTTTTTTTCAAAATGAGATTCCAGCCTCCAGCAATCAATTTCATTATGCCTTCATTGATTTCTGTTCCAGGTTCCACAGCTTGCATGTTCACTGATGCCAATCTGCGAGGTTTTTGGCTCATGTGTGCCAAATCTCAATTGGACGTTATCAACTGGGGAAGAAATCTCTGCTCATGCTGTGTTTTCAAATGCGTTTACTCTTCTCTTAAAGCTTTGGAGATTTAACCATCCTCCTCTAGACCATGGTGTGGGTGATGCACCTACGGTTGGATCCCAACTTACTCCAGAATATTTACTCTTAGTGAGAAATTCCCATCTGGTATCTGGAAATGTCCACAAAGATCGCAATAAAATGAGACTTTCAGCAGTAGCAAGTTCCTCTTCCCCTCAACCAATATTTGTAGACTCATTTCCTAAATTGAAAGTCTGGTATCGGCAGCATCAAGCATGTATAGCATCAACCCTCTCTGGTCATGTTCATGGCAACCCAGTTCATCAGACTGTTGATGGACTGCTTAACATGATGTTCCGGAGAATTAATGGGGGGAGCCAACCATTAACTTCGGTTACTTCTGGAAGCAGTAGTTCTTCTGGGGCTGGAAATGAAGATCCTTCTTTAAGACCTAAATTGCCTGCCTGGGATATAATGGAAGCTGTTCCTTTTGTGATTGATGCTGCTCTAACAGCCTGTGCTCATGGAAAGCTTTCTCCTCGCGAGTTGGCTACAGGTTAGTATAAATACGTTGAACAAACTTCACCATTTCTGCATCTCTTGTTCATGATTGAGTTTGTAATATCTTTTTATATTCTTTTTTATGTTCTTAATTTTAAAGTTAAAGTTACTGTTATCTGCAATCACGGCAGAGTTCTAAGCTGCTACATGATACATTTGGTTGAGGCTTGTATGAACTTAGGATTTCTCCCAAGTTGTGTACTTATGTAGTGAATTTGAATAAAGAAAAGGTTTATCTAAGTTGCGCTCATAATCATGCCCATACCCATGTTTGAAATGACCAGACTTCACACCAAATCATTAATTTCTTTTTGTGTAATCCTTCCAGGACTCAAAGATCTAGCTGATTTTCTACCAGCATCTTTAGCAACCATAGTGAGCTACTTTTCTGCCGAAGTAACTCGGGGATTATGGAAACCTGTTTATATGAATGGAACCGATTGGCCAAGCCCAGCAGAAAATCTTTCTAATGTTGAAGAGCAGATCAAAAAAATCCTAGCTGCTACTGGGGTTGATGTCCCTAGCCTGGCTGCAGGTTTGGTTATTGTCATCACTGTAAAATTATATTAAAGTTTGAGTTTGATTATGTATTTTCTAGATCATTTTCAAAGGAAACCAAAAGCCAACAACAAAACATTCACATGGATTATCTTTGACTTTTCAAGTGATGAGTTAGGGGCCTCATATTGTTTGTAATCACCCTAGGTTCTATTTCATTGGCAGAATTGTATGAAATTTAGACCCTCCCTCCATTAAAAGATCAATCAATATAAAAAATTCAAATCGAAAAGAAAAATATAATTAGTCTCGTGCATAATTCTATCAATCAATAAATAAGTGGGTTAGAGATGACTTTTCTATCTGTGATTCTTGTAGGGGGAAGCTCTCCAGCTACACTTCCTCTGCCCTTAGCTGCCTTTGTAAGTCTTACTATAACCTACAAAATTGACAGAGCATCCCAACGTTTCCTCAATTTGGCTGGCCCAGCTTTGGAGTCTCTCGCAGCTGGTTGCCCATGGCCATGCATGCCAATTGTTGCCTCCTTGTGGACTCAAAAAGCCAAACGTTGGAGTGATTTCCTCGTCTTTTCAGCATCTCGTACAGTCTTCCTTCAGAACTGCGATGCTGTGGTTCAGCTGCTCAAAAGCTGCTTCACCGCCACCCTGGGGCTGACTGCCAATCCTCTTTCAAGTAATGGCGGTGTAGGAGCTCTTCTTGGCCATGGATTTGGATCTCATTTCTGTGGTGGTATTTCTCCTGTTGCTCCAGGTATTCTTTTTTTACGTGTCTACCGATCAATTAGAGACGTCGCTCTATTAGTTGAAGAGATTCTCTCTCTTCTGATGGATTCTGTGAGAGAGATAGCCTGTAATGGTGCTGGAAAAGACAAATCAGGGAAACTGAAGACAACCAATAATGCAAAAAGATACGGTCAGATTTCACTATCTTCAGCAATGACTCAAGTAAAGCTTGCAGCTTCCCTTGGAGCTTCGTTAGTATGGCTGTCAGGTGGTTTAGTCCTAGTTCAATCTGTGATAAAAGAAACATTGCCTTCTTGGTTCATTTCGGTTCACCGGTCCGAGCAAGAGAAATGTTCAGAAGGGATAGTTTCAATGCTTGGTGGATATGCATTAGCTTACTTTGCAGTGTTATGTGGAGCTTTTGCTTGGGGAACTGATTCTTCATCATCTGCATCAAAACGACGTCCTAAAATCCTTGGTGTCCACATGGAGTTTCTTGCAAGTGCCCTTGATGGAAAGATATCGCTCGGATGTGATTGGGCCACTTGGCGTGCCTACGTGACTGGTTTTGTTAGCCTAATGGTCGGTTGCACGCCCAGCTGGGTTTTAGATGTAGATGTAGAAGTATTAAAACGTTTGAGTAGTGGACTAAGGCAATGGAATGAAGAAGAGCTTGCTCTTGCATTGCTTGGACTTGGTGGAGTTGGTGCCATAGGTGCAGCTGCTGAACTGATTATTGAAAGTGAGTTTTAAGTTTTATTTATATCCATTTTTTTGGGGTATTCTTTTAGGTCGGTTTTTATAGTTAGAATTAGTTTGTACTATATAGCTTTGTTGTATACTAAGGTCAGTCGTGTAACCACCAGCTTTAATTATTGAAGTATAGGGTTGTGAGTTAGTTACAGAGCCATATCAATAGAGAATTTTGTAATAAGTTTTTCCATCGAGAACTACTTAATCTAACAAATGTATATTGCTACATTTTGGATATATATATTTCATAAATATTATTTAGGCCTCTTCAATTTTAAATTTATGGTTAAAGTGATATTGATAACTAATTTTATTTAAGAAAAACTCAACAGTAAAATTAGGATTGATCAAAATCGAACAAAATTCAAAATATAAAAATTTGTAAGAGAAAAAAACTCAACAAGGATTGACCAAAATTGAAGAGAATTAAAAAATTTGTAAGAAAAAAATATACCAAAATTGAACAAACGTATAAAAAAAAAAATGATATTTTAACCAAATATGAATTTGGGGCAGGGGCAGGGGAAAGTATTCTTTTTCAAGAAGAGAGCTAATTCCAAAATCTAGCAAAATTTCAAAATCAGGTAAACAACTTATCCATATATGGGTAATTGCAGAAGAATTGATAAAAGCTGAAAATTATCACAGAAAATAAATTCAGTTATATTTTGAATGTAAATGCAAAGAGATAGGTGTTATAAACAAATGCATTATAACTTAAAAAGAGTTAAATGACCAAAATTTTCCATATGGTTTTCCTTCTATATAACTCTTCATACAACACCACTGTACCCAGGCGATCTTATCATCCTTTGACTTTGTATTGCTCTTCTAACCAAGGCTGCATCTTCCCACAACCCTGCATCAGCGTATAAGTTAGATAGGAGGACACGACCTGGCCCGTGAGACGGTTGCAATCTAGCCAAATTCTCTGCAGCTCTTTCACCTATTTCGACTTCCCCGTGTGTTCTACTTGAGGCCAATAATGTGCCCCATATGACAACATCTGCCTTCATTGGCATGGTTCTTACAATTTCCTCTGCTTCCCTTAATCGCCCAACCCTGCCTAACAGATCCACTAGACATCCATAATGCTTAATGTTTGGTTCTACACCATGTTGAGTCTTCATGCTCCAGAAATATCTCTCCCCGACCTCGACTAATCCAGCATGGCAACAAGCACTGAGAACCCCGAGAAATGTAATCGAATTGAGCTTGATACTCCGTCTTTGCAAGTTGGAAAATATTTCAAGAGATAGATTTGCATGCCCATGCATCGCCAATCCACATATGATGGCATTCCATGGCGAGACCGTAGAGGTCTTGTCTTTGATCTGACGGAACACATCTAAGGCAGTGTCGATACTTCCACATTTGGCATACATGTCAATGATTGCAGCACTCAAATTATCATTAAGAGGAATGACTTTGTTGCAAACATACTCATGGGCCCATCTTCCTTCTGGTAGTTTACCTAAAGCTGCAATCGCAGAGAAAACACTAACCATGGTGATCTCGTTAGGCTCGACTTTACTATCAATCATTCCATGGAAAAGGTCTAAAGCCACATCAGGCAACTCATTTTGTGCATAACCAGAAATCATGGTGCTCCACGAAAAAACATCTTTTTCAGGCATCATATCAAATATTTGTCTTGCTTGATCAATCATTCCGTTCTTTGTGAAGCCCACAATCATGACATTTGAAGACGTGAGATGACTCTTATCACTCATCTGATATTGCAAATAAGCAAGATCAATCCTTCTACAAGCTGCATAGAAACTAATAATAGTTGCTTGTATGAAATCAAAACAAACAAAACCATTTTTAACTATCAAAGAATGGAACTGCCTGCCTTCCTCAATTGAAACTGATTGCCCACAAGCAGAAAGCAAATCAACGATCAACACTTCATTGGGATGCAAATCACTTTTTCTCATTGCAGAATACAATAACAAAGCTTTCCTTAACCGTTTCATTTGCACAAACCCATCAATCATTATAGCCCAAGAAAATACATCTCTTTCTGGAATCCTCTCAAACAACTCTCTTGCTTGATCAACAAGACCTGATTTTACATACCCTTTTAACATCACATTCCATGAAACAGTATTACGCACTGGCATCTCATTGAATAATCTCTTAGTATCCTTTAAACTTGAAAAAACACAATACATGTGCAACAAATTTGTCGAAATAAGAACAAGACCAAAAAAATGTAACTTTATTACCAGTGCATGGAGCATCCGGCAATTCCAAATACCACCAATATGTGAACATGCTGACATAACACTTGCCATTGTCACTTCATTTGGGGCTACACCTGCAGACCTCATATCCTTAAAAACCTCAATTGCTTCTCCCCAACAATCATTCTGTGCCAAACCCAAAATCATAGTGGTGTAAGAGACGCAGCCTCTTTCAGGCATTTTGGCGAACAACTGGCGTGCGTTCTCCAATTGGCGAAGTTTTACATACCCAGACATCATAATGTTACAAGAAACAGAATCCAAGACAGAACACGAATCAAACAGCAATCTGGCACTGGAAAGAAGTCCACATTTAACATACATATTGATCAAGCTATTAAGGATGAAAGTATTCGAATTAAACCCATATTTGAGAACGATGGCATGGATTTGTTGCCCTGAAGAAATGGCTGAACTGGAGGCGCAGTACTTCAAGGCTGAGACCACGGAGAGCTCGCAATCCAAGGAGCTGCTTGAGGGTCTGCCATTGAGGAATGAGGAAAGATTCTGGAGAGGGCGTGGAGAAGATTCGATTGTGGAGAAGGTGGAGACCCATTTGAGATAAAGGGGAGGAGGAAACGAGAGAGGAATCGCAATAGGTCGAGGGAAGAATTTGGGTATCGAAGAAACGACCATGAGACGAAATCATCTGAGTTTACTCAACAAGTTGTGTTTAAATTCTCGTCCCCATGAAATTTATAATGTGTGGTTAAAAGGGGTTTTAGCAATACCTCAACTATGATCGATTCACTGAAAAGTTCCCTTTGATTTTCTCAAACCCCAATTATAAGAACATTATTTTGGTCAATCACATCTTTTACTCACCTTTCAACTAGAGAACAGAAAAGAATTTTAACTAGAGTTAGCTCGTTAAAAGTGTTTCTAAAAATGTTTCTAAGACAGATGAAAGCAAAATGTATATATTACTTTCAATCTCTTGCAAATATAGCAAAATTAGTTTTAGAAATTAGGCCCATACATACCATTTTTGGATTTGTAAAAATGACAAAATCCAATCACAACCCACATTTGAAAATACAAAACTACAAACCTACCATCTAGAATTGTAAACATTTTCACGCATCATTTGATATGTTGTTGATACACTTGATGCGTTTTTTATATATTCGTTATGTTTGTTGATACACTCAATGAATTGAATAACACCATTGGTTTGATATACTCAATCAATTAAATACATTGATGCATTTAGTGTAATAAGTTTGTTGTATTGTTGATACATTTACTATGATTTGTTCATACACTCTATAAGTTTTGATACACTAGTGATAAACATTTTATACTCCACCGATACACTCGGACAAATTTAATACTAAGTCACATATTTATTTTCAACAATTAGAACGTGATGAGCACCATTACTACTTATAGACAATAAAACTGAAAGTTTTATACATGTTTCAACCTGAATTTCGGTACGTATCAAGTTCACAAAAAAAAAAAAATCAAATGATGATATCACTCCATTAAACAAAACACAATTTGTTTTGTAATCCACATAGCAGTGTCGCTCATCCATTGACCATGTGAAAAATAATTAATGCAAGCTTAACCATATACAATGAGTTGCAACAATTTTGAAAAAATGAAAAATACGTAGTAAGTATATTAGTTAACTAATACACTGATATAAAAAACTGATACAAATTTATAAAAAAAAAATGGAACCAAACATAAATAAATAAAACAAAGCTTTGCAAATCCCCGTTTGGTAAAAAAATATGAGGAACAAATAAAAGAAATGAGGAAGAACCAATCATAGTCTTAATTTCGAATAGATGATGATCGATTCACAGAAGAAAAAAGAAAAAATATGATGATCGATTCACAGAAGAAAAAAGAAAAAAGATGACGATCAAAGTCCTTTGCCAATTTTGGATACCAAAATATATGAAAGAATATTAGGACTTTAAAAAAGAATATATGAAGAAATACATACGTGAACAAGAACGATGGAGAAGAGGGAGAAGAAGACGAGGAGAAGTGACATAGCGAAGAAGAGAAACCAAGAATGGTGGAGATTGAAGGAATGACAGAGAAGACCACTGAGAGGAAGAGAAAATAAAAGAAAAAAAAATGGAGATTTAGAGATGGGCATTTTTGGAATAATGAAAAGATTAAAATATAAAATATCAACAAAAATTAGAAAGTTGCTATATTTGCAAAATTAAAAAGTTTAGTGCCAATATTGTTAAATGATACTTGTATTGTGTCACCCAATACAATTTTTCTATTCTTTTTACAGTCATACTTTCCTAAATCATTTTATAGGAATTTTCACAATTGTCATAAATTATGGTTTATTTTTTTATTAGGTTTTCCTAAATTTTTAGGACATTTATAACTTTATAATAATTATTAATTATACATAATTTTTAAAATTAAGTTCAAATGATTTCCTTATTTGTATTATACTAAATTAATTAGGTAAGTGACAACTTCTTTATTTGGCCGATTAATTAAGGTATAAATTTATTAAAAATATTTTATTAATTCAATATAAAATGAAATATTTTTTAATATAAAATTGTTTAATGATTAAAAATAACATTATATTATTATTTGCATCACCCTTGAACATTTTAAGATAAAAATTTCGGCGTCGACGAGGATTTCTTCTTCTTCATAATTCAATTTCGATAGTTTTTTCATCAATTTCTCTGTTATCAATATCGTTCTTCAATTTGGTTCTTTAGTTTATTTTGAAATTTCATTTTAGGTATAATATGACATATCTTTTTTTCATCAATTTCGCTGTTATCAATATCGTTCTTCAATTTGGTTCTTTAGTTTATTTTGAAATTTCATTTTAGGTATAATATGACATATCTATTCTTTCTTCTTTCGTTTCGTAGCATAATTTTTTTTCTTCAAAAATTTGTTCTTTCTTTTTCCGTTTCGTAATATATATTTTGATCATGTTTTTCCTATTTTGTTTAATATTTTATTGTTCAGTTCATTTTCCTGTCATGTTCGACATATAAATTTTATTAAATGTCTTGTCATTCGTATATTATATACCACTGAATAATAAATTTATGTTATGTGATTTGTAACATATACACTACTACTTATATTCAATAATACATACACATACTCTTTTTCATATTCTGTGACTTTTTTTAGTGCGTATATATACCAATATATACACAGATTACATATTCATTCTTTATCATTTATGTTTTGTGATTTGTTACATATATACTATTACATATATTCAATAATACATATACATTTTTTTTTAATATTTTCTGTGTTTTTCTTACTACATTTAACATGTATTATATTTTTTACATATATGTTACTGAATATTTCTTTTTTTTTATACAATTCTCTAGATCTTTAATTCTTTCCTCAAAGTTTCTACATTATAATTCAGTTTTTCTCAATATTACATATACTAGAAAACAACTAATGTTTTATTGGCATATATTACATATACTCATCATAATTATTTCTCATTCATGTTCCTATAAACATAAACAACTTTAATACATAATCAATATTATTTCAAATATAACGTATTATTTACTACGTAAGATATGAATATTTAATTAAAGTACATAAAATAATTGATATAAGAACTTTTCACTAATAAAATATACATCGAATTTATATATGTTATTTAGTATATATATCTCATATTATACAATAATACCTTATACATAATTCCTACAGAGAAGTTGTGTTTAAATTTTTTGTTTATATAGTAAATATTACTAAAACAGTAGTAAACGACATGATCATACATACATATTTTTCTTTTATAAATGTATTTGATTACATTATACTTTAATATATCCACAATCTATAATAGTTATGTTCTATGTTTTAGTATATATATACCTCATATTATATACAATAATACTATATACTGACATATAGTTCTATTATTTTTGATAGGATGGCCAAAATGTAGTTCTTATTCAACGTTGAATTCTCAATAAACTCTAGAATGTATCACATTCAAAACTAGATTTTCGTTTGTTTGCCTATTTAATTGAACATTTAAAATATACCTAATATACAAAATGTTTCATATGTTTTCAATATAATCAAAAATATACCTAATATATCAAATGTTTCATATGTTTTGAATATATATAATATTAAGCACAAAATTTCTAGCTAGATTCTGTCGGATAAGTTTTATATTTGTCAGCCATCGAAACTCTCTTCTTCACCGTCGAAATCTCAATAAACCCTAAAATGTATCACATTCAAAACTACATTTTCATTTGATTGCCTATTTAATTGAATATCTAAAATATACCTAATGTTTCATATGTGTTGAATATATACAATACTAACTTCGAAATTTTTAAATAAATTATGTTCGAGAAGTTTTGTATTTGTCGGTCGTCGAATGTCTTTTTCTTCACCTTCGAACTCTCTAAAATTTCGAAGTAAAAACCGTAATACACGTTGGAAGAAGTAAACAACCGTTTTCGTAGAAGGAAAGCATGAAAAGTTTTCCACTTCTTTCAAAAACCATATCTCATGATTTTTTCCATTTAGATATTTGTATTAAATTAATTTGAGCCAACTTCTTTCCAAAACCGTTTACGACTATATTTTTCATTTAGATATTTATTATAAATCAATTAAATAATAGAAATTGGTAATTTGGGTTTTTCATGTAATATCATATAAGAATTTAGGCTATATGATTTAAAGACCCCTTTTCAATATACACAAGTTCATGACTTTCCTCGATCTTTTCTTATGACAAGCCCATAAGAAAAAAGTGGACTATAAAGTTTGATAGTGTAATGTGTAAAGTTAAAAACTCAAATTTTAGGCGACTGATAAATACATCTCAATTGAAAAGTAATTAAGTAGACTGCAACCTTGAGCGCAAAAAACAATCTTGACATTGTTGCAGTTCCATATAACCACAGGAAAGAAGAGCTTAAGTTTGACGTGTGCTAATTTGAACTATATACTCCCTATACTAATTTAAACATTGAAATATGATATTACGGCATATGATGAGTCATAATACATCTAAGCGTAGAGATATGATTGAACAATAGGATGGTTACAAGTACAAATAATAAGTTGTGCATACCAAGGTGTACCTAAAGTTTATGAGTTCGACCAATTTCTCATCAAGCATTGCTTCTTTATACTTGGTATCCTAGAGGAAGATTTGATAGGATAATTTGCATTTTCATGTTAAATATACCCAAATATAACATGTATTAGCTATAATAATTTTTTTCAAATCGTTGCTTGCTAAAAAGAAACAAGAAAAATAACATTAAACAAATGCTTAAGTTTTCTTGAAAAAATAAAAATAAAAACAAAAATGGTTATTAAAACAAATAGCAATTTTAGTATTAAAAACTAGGTGTATAATGATATTTAAAAAAATTTACAAATATATAAAAGATTTATAAAAAATAGACTTATATCATTGATAGACTCACCTATATACTTGTGTGGTCTATATCAATGATGGACCACAATTGAGAAAGTAATAATATGGTTAAAAGTTACCATCGTTAGTGGCTTACAAATGACATTTTCAGTACCTCGTTAAAAATATTGCCAAAACTTTGTAAAGTTGGATATAACCTTAACTTCAAAAAAGTCTAGAAAATGCTTTAATTAATAGTATAAGCATATGAAAACCTAATACCTCATTTCATTCGCTCTCTTTCCTTTATTGTTATCTATGACCTAAACACTTTCATCCTTTGAAGGTACCAATTGGAATACAACTCAATGGAAATGTCTCCTTTTGTGTATTAAATTAAAGCATATTAATTCACATTCAACTACTAACTTATGACTTTTAAATCCAAAGGCTCATAAGTAACTCAATTTCTCTTCCTTCTTATATACAATGTAAGAAGAGTAAAGACGGGGACAACTTAATGAAGTAGAAGAGAGAGGAAATGGAAGCTTGAGATACAATAGATTGTAGATAAAGAGTTTCTATCCATATACTAACGTTTTTTAAAGGTTGAAATACACCTTTTAATCCTCAAAACTAGTGTTTCTTTTCGATTTAACTAATGAATTAAAAAGATTCTACACATTAAAAAAAAAAAAAAAAACCATTCATTCATGTTCAATGACTCATTAACGTACAACTAGAGCTATATTTGTGTTATTTCAACACTACATAAGCAGAAAAACACTAAATAGATCCAAAGAGAGAAATATAAGGGGAGGGAAATACCAAAAGTTAAAGATCTTATCACACTTAAAGATGGACCAGGAGACATAATTATAATTGTCTAATCATTTTATTTGCAGTAAGTTTGGTATATATTTCCATTTCCATTTCCATTTCCAAGGGGAGGGAAGAATCTCCCAGGATAATGCAGGGATGGGGGAAGCCTGTTTCTGACAATGAATATCACTGTGTTATAGTATATTCTTATAGAAGAAAGCTCTAGCCATCCATATGTTTCAGAAAGAGCATCTAAGTTTAAGTAAAATGATGGGAAGAGATAGTAAAGTATCTGGAAGATCTGCTTGATAACGAAGTCGCCATCTTCAATCAGTGATGGTCTCTTCCCCCATTAAGACCCAGTGTAGCCAGAGCCCTGCAAGAATCAGTGATGTGAATGAGATTGTGTTCATTAGTGAGATCATGTTCGCCTATCCTAATGAAGTCTGCTGCAAGTACAATTGTAATGATCGAAACAGAGTATGCAATATGAAGACGATCTTCATAGTAAATGTAAAACGTACTACACAGCTTCCCCAGTTCATCAGAAATAGAAATCCAAAATCTTCATATGGACTAAATGTTACACACACTCCACAATAGTTTGAGAATCTTGCTTTCCAGGACTGAAAATTTTGGTTCTGTTCTAAACTAGGTTTTGAGTCCGCCGAAATCATCCCTAACCCTATAAGTATATATCATCAAGTGCTGACAATTTTTAAGGGAAGCAACTTCTAAAATCTTGCCAAATAACTCAACAAACATGTTTCAAATTTTGAATGGTTGACTTAGACAAGAACAGAAGAAATCCCTATTATTTGCTTTCTAGCAAGAACTTGAAGCTCATCTAACTTCACACAGAAATTGATTTGGGTTCAGGTTTGCTCACTACATGCTAGTAAGTATCACGCAAGGAATCGGGATACATTGAATTCCCAATTCATTTGCCCACATGGGATAAACAGGATATTAGGACAAAACAACCAATCTATAGATCCTGCAAGTAATATTACAGTGTTCATGCTTCCACGTTTTTTGTGAAACTGAAACCAGTGAAGTAAAATAGGATGAAGGTCATGCCCTTGTCAAGTATCCAAAATACAGCCACATACTAAATGATCTTATTAGGTTTTCAAGAAAGAAAGCCTACATGCATATATAGAACAGCAAAGGACGAGAAAGGTCAGGATGACATTCTTGATTTTTCTGACGCTAGGTGCAAAAATACATGACAAGACTGGACTTGATTATGCATTTTCATAAAATTGTTAACAAAGTATTGAAGTATATGTTTTTATTGAAACATCTATGATGAATCTCGAATGACAACTCATGTTGAACAGGTTTGTAATAACCAATTAATAGGTTTCTAGTTGTTTTGTGCACGAGGTTGATTATTTGGTAACATATAGACAAGAAATTCAAAATTCGTATGGTTCTTGCTGAAACAAAATAAAGCTCATCATTGTGTGGGGATCAAATAATAATCCAAATTAGTTCCATTAGCTTTTGGAAGTCAGGGTACGGTGGAGGTTTGAAGGCAACATTAAAGTTTTGTGGAACTGTGAGGTAGGAGAGATTCCAAAGGGAAGGGAAGGAAAAAGGGTTTTGATAGCAGATTTGTGCACAGCTAACTTCCTCATGAAGGTGCTTTCTCAAAATTCTTTTGTAGTTTTTTAAAAATGAAAAGAACCACTTTCATTGAGGAAAAAATGAAAAGAAAACACGGACATACAAAAAACCAAGCCCACAAAAAAGAGAGACACTGGTTACAAGAAGAGGCCCCAACCATGGAAAATCATTCCTAAAGAATAACTACAAAAGGTCTTCGAAATCAAAGCCTATAGAGAAACATGGAAACGAACAAGGGACCAAAGCTCACTAGGATCCCTCTTCCACTCTCCTAAACACCCTACTATTTCTCTCATCCCACAAAACCCACAACACTCCACACAGGCCGGCAAGCCAAAGAAACTCTTCTCCACTCCACAAAATTAATTTGTAATTAGAGGCTAGACCCACTCCATATTTGAAGACTCTTCTTTTATGGTCCTTTTGAGAGGAGTGTTCTCTTGTTTTTTTTTTTTCATGATGTTGAAGTTTAGTGATGATGATGTTCAAACAATTAAAAAAAAACAAATCAAAGTTACTTAAGAAATAAAGATATATACTCTTTCAGATATAGGTCAAGATATGGCCTATTATATATGACTAAAAATTAAAAAAATTGGGTAAAGTTGGCAACATTAAGTAAATTCAGTATCAAGTAGAGCTGAACACAATGCATACAAAATATTTAATAACTTATAGCTAGGATAACAGAACAACATTGCTTAAACCTAGTCAATAATTGCTCACCAGAAACAAATTACTTAGGGTATGCTAACCGAGCCCCTGAAACTTGCTTGCATAGCTTCCCACTGAAAAATAAATTAACTAACTTGAAGAGTGGACCCAAGAATGAAGAGAATTAACAACATTTAAAACGGGTAAAAAGAAAGGGAGAAAGTAAACCCTTCAGTAGATCAAAACATGAAACAAGATGCTAAATAATATTAATTAATAATAAATGACAAAGAAGAGATCCACACAAGGGAAACAAACGAGAAAAAGTAAAAAAAAGCCTCCATGACTAGTCGTGAATCTTCTTTCCGGGTAGTAATTTTAGATTCTTAATGTTAATGAATATAGAACCTACCAAAAAAATTTTAATGATAAAGATTGCACCAGGACGAACACGCTACAATGTAAGTTAAAATAAACTCTACAATTTGCCCAAGACTAGACACACAAAGCCAATTCATCATCCTCAAGGGATGCCATAAAGTGGAAAAGAGAAAATAGTATGAATTTACCAAATGAGCTCAAAAAAAAAAATAAAAGCAGAGCAAGTGAGTCTAATTAAAATCTAAACCAATTCAATCCAGACCTTCAAATCCCTCTCATTACCCACATCGATCACATTATTTGGAGTTTAACATCTGTAATTTTCAACAAGAAAAATGTAACAGATCAAATTTTGAGCATCTAATTTGAGTCTCTGGTCTTGAGGCTTTGGTTATAATTCCATGAAGAAAGGGGTAAAGGTACAAGAAAAGAAACAGTATCATATATGAGTCCAAGATGCAAGGATAGCTGCAGAATTGGTTTCAACATAAAAAAGCGTACCTTATCTCTGAAAACGAGAGTTGATCTAATAAACTTATTACTATTATCTTTTTGAAAAATCAACACGATTTAATGGGGAACATGTACAATAGATTCTGATTTAGCCAAACTGAAATAAGATAGTCTTCCTCTTCCATAATCCCACCTCCCACAAAATTGTTGATAAAAATTATCTACCAACCACAATGTTAAACAGGGGAAGGAATTTCTCCCCAATTCCGACATAAGCTAGATACTACGGTTGGTCAAAGGTTTCATGGATGCAACAGGGATTTAAACAAATGATATCTAAATCCAGATACACCCTTTTCCTTCATCATCTGCTTTTTAGTTTTGGGGTTTTGCTAGGGAGAAGTGGATCGTGATAATTTCAGAAGAGCAAAACCCAATTCTAGAATTAAGAACAGACAACGAAAGAGCTCAAGCCATTGAACGATCAGAGCAAAAAACAAATAAGAAACGAACTCACTTCTTATGCCGCCGCCCGCGCTTAGTCCCCCAGCCTTCAAGCTTCGCGATGGGGCAGCCACAGCGCGCCCGGAAAAGCAGAACAGCTCGGCCATTGGGTGGTGCCATCTTCCTCAGCTCAGACCTCAAACACTCATAATCCGGGTTGGCCTCACTACCTCCCTTCCACGGCAATTTATCAATCTCCTTCGACCCACTCTTTACACACTCCTCCGTTTGCAATTGCAGATCGAACTCCATAGCTTTTTTCAACCCTTTACATCCCGGCTTAGCGCATTTCCTCGATCTAGCCCCACAACAAATCTCAAACACACCAATAGTGACACAAAAGAACAACAAAAATCCAGCAATAAACGTAAACGGAAATTGAGGAAGCTGGGGGGCGGAATGCGACAAGAGAATCGACAAAGAGTTGAAAATGTAAGAGAAATATGAGGTTACAAGGAAAGTACCAGAAAACAAAACGAGAATGAGGATAAGAAGGTCGAGGGTTGCGGATGGAGAGTGTTTACAGAGAAGAGAATTGCTAGGGCTAGGGTTTGTTGAAGTCTTGGATTTGGAAATTGACGACGATGATGAGAGAATTGAGGACGGAGGCATGGCGGTGGTCGGAACCAGAAGATTGCGCATGTTATAGAGAAAGCCCAGTGGAGAGCTTTGCAAAAATGGAGTTCAAAATTAGGGCAAATTTTAGGGATCTGACTGTAAAAAAGAAAAGGGATTTGAGAGAGAGGGAAGATTGATGAAGAAGAAGAAGAAGAATGGCGTACGTTAGCGAAGTGGTGGTGACGGACCGGCGATTGTGAACCGTCTGATTGATGATCTCACACGCGCCACGGCAGAGAGTGGCTAAGAAAACGCAATATATTATTTAGTATTTATAGTTTTTCAGATTTTGTTTTTTAGAAAATAAATAATTTAATTTAATTGTTATTCGTTTCCGGTTAAAGTTGATGAAATTAAGTTTAAATGACTGTTGAGTTTATGAGCGTTTCACGTGATACCAAATTAATTAATGATTCTTTTAAAAGAAAGTTAATGTAAATGTACAAAGATATTTATTTGATTTTTTCAAAAAATTAATTGTGATTTATAGATAATCTTTTTAACTTCTTCCTGACACTTTGTTTGTTTCCTAATTATTTCATTCATGAAACCATTTTTTAAATATAAACAGTGACCTTGAATCCAATATAACTCAACTAACCTGTACTATTTTTATGGATGTTTATTTTATCTTTAAAGTTTTTTAAAAAATACTTTTAGTTCTTGAGATTTTGAAAACATGTTTAAAATGACACCTTAAATCAGATTGACCACTAATTAGCAAAATAAATGTTGCCATAGTAAGATAGTTGGACTTACCAATTTGTAAAAGAAAAATGGATGTTGCACTTGTCACTTCTACATTATAAGTATCACTGTTGTGCTTTTCATATATAAGCTCTCATTTCTTCATATACCAAAAGAGGGAGAAGCTTCTATTTAATCATCCCTTAACATTTTTTTTATCATTCAGTGCACACATAGATGACCTTTTCAATGATTCTCTAGAATTTATTTGAACGTGGAGACTGTTTCAACAACAATGTCAAACTTTGGTTGATGACAATTAAACTTTCTGTCAAAGAGATATTGCTTTAAGCTTCTCTTATTGTCCACGAAATGTATTGTCATTGCTCACATTCTTGAGTGTAATGCACGATGAACCAATTATGTATGGCTTAAAGGTCATCCCATCAATTGTTAAATTAGCAAGTTCAAATCATATCATTTTTATATATCAAATTTAGAATATTTTTTTCAAACCTCGATAAAAAGTATTCGAAGTTAAAGTTTAGAGTAAAATCAATTTCCATAGAAGTTGTTTGAATCAAAAGAATCGAAAACTATTTCTAGAGAACTAAAACAATAACATATCGGGGTTACAAATGTATTTTCTTTACAATATTTTTGTCCTTAATTTAGTAAATTTAATATGTAAAAAGTTCCATCCATCATCATCTACACCCAAATCCTAACAAATAAAGAACTTTCGTACCTACCAATCAAGGGATATAGTAGGAATTGACGTACTGTTCAAGAATCAAAGAAGTTAGGATTTGTGAGGAGGAACCAACCATGAGAGAAAAAGAAAAAAGAAAAAAGAAAAAAGAAAAAGAACGCAAGTAAAAGTAGATAAGAGCAAAATGAATTTCAAGAATGATTAAAAATACACTTCGAAACGTTTTAAAAATAAATCTAACAATTTCTAAAATCACTTCTAAGAATGAAAAATGAGATTCATAGAACTCAATTATAACATAATTCTGAAGGGTAGAACAAGTCTCTAATTTTCAAAATATCAAGTCTCTAATTTTCAACAAGTGGAAAATAAAGTAAAAGGTATTTCTTTTTTTCTAAAATAAAAGATAACAAAATAAAGCAAAAGGTGAAAGCGAAAGCATATCCACTTACATATTATTATTAATAATATTAACTTAGGATGGAACCTTCGAGACTGTTTTCCCTTTAAATAAAATAAAATAATATATACATTATTATTATTATTATTTTAGCATATCTACATGCCAGAACAAACAAAATTAAAAGCAATTAAAAAGAAGCCCACAAGTTCAAAATAGAAATTTACAAACAAAACACTCAACACAATCAATGCAGCTCCAACTCCAGGATATTTCTTCTACGCAAATTTTAAGATTCAACTATACAATACAACACTCTTTTCCTTTACTTCTATTCCATTATATATAGGGTGGTGATGATTTTTTCCAGTTCCTAGCAGCTATAGTTATAGAAATATATATGCTAACATGCCAAACATACAATCAGAATGTGATGACAAACCTAAAAGAACTCTCGATCGGGGAAAAGGAGAGGGGCAACGAGGGACCAAATATATAGACCACCAGTTACCCACTCTGTACAGATACGTACCCAAACGGATGTCCAGCCGACGTCTATGAGGTCTGAGCTCTCGTTGAGGCTAGTCCAGCCGGAAAGAAGCATGGCTGAATACATGCTTGCAAGAGCAAATATTAGATGGAAGAATGTATAAGAGTAACTAACAGGTTGCCCCTCTCCTTCAGTTTTTTTGTTCTTTCCATCCTCCAAATCTTCTGATTCAAGAAGAGGTTTGCTCCCACCTGATGACCATACAATGAGAAATTAGAAGCCAATGATGCAGTATCTTCTTTTTTAAAAAAATAAAAAATGGGTGTTTCAAAATATTGTCATCATTTTTCCTTTTTTGCCGCCTACGTTTTGCAAGAAATGTCTCGGTGCTTGTCATTGGTGAGAATGTGAGCAGACGAACTATAATATTTTACTTTTAGGGACAGTAAATAGTGCAAGGTGGAAAAGTAAATAATTGGGAAAATATTCATTTATAACTCTCAACTATGTGGTATTTTTTAAAAAAGAAGAAAATGACATTAAGGCTTAAAGTACAATAATAAAATACCGAGAGACTGTAAAACAATATTTAGAAATCAAAACCTAAGGCTTAGCAGGTGGAAACTACAAAGCTACATCAATTTACAACCTAAACGTTCATGAGTGTATCAATTCAAACTCTTTATTATATTCTGTTTAGATAAATATCATGTGAGACATGTAATTTTATCCATTAAATTCTTTTGCAAGTGAATAAATCAAGACTGAAATAAGATTTTCCTTGAAAACTGTACATGCATAAATTATTGCTTGTTTGCTTGCAGTTATCTGACAATTGCTTTCACCTTTTTTTTTTCTAAAGAAATGTTTGATTTCTAAGTCAAACTTTAAAAAGTTTTTTTAAACCATTTGTTAGAAAATTTCTAGCTCTAAGAGCTTTGCTTAATTTTTCAAAACATCGTTACAAAATTATTAACAAAATACAAAGCTTAAATCTCAAAAACTAAAAAAAACTAAAAAAAAAAAAAAAAAAAAAAAAGTCCATTGGTTATTAATCAGCAGGTTTGGTTTAGGTTTACGCACCTGCTCTTGGTGAAGATGGTGGAGAAAGAAATGTTGTTGAAGATCCAGCACGAAGAGCAGAATAAATAACAGAGAGGACTGTAGTGAGCATTCCAAGGACAAGTGTACCAACAGAGACCGCTTTAGATTTTGTATGAAGATCATTGCACACGTAGTCACGTGGTTCACTAGAGAGACCAGTATAGCACACATATGCGCAATAAACTGATATCACAGAAGCAGGCAATAGACTTCCATTTACCTGCTTAACATAACCACCCACATTAATCAACTCGTTAAATTTTTTTCTCTTAATTTCCTTTTTAACTCTTCATAACATAATAATAATGTTGCGAAACCAAAAACTAAGGAACACGAAGAACACACAGAAATATGTGGTTCACTAATCGTGTGTTAGTTACGGCCGGGTAGAGGAAGAACAAATATTATTAAAATGTTTTTAGAATACAATACGGTGCAACTAGAATAGACCGTTTATATATCTCACTTCACTAAACCTTAGGGTCAAAATAAATCGTAAATAACTATATAGGCTCAATTACAAAAAAATTAGGGAGACCCCATAGATCGTAATGCCACATAACGAATTCAAGAGATTCCAACTAATAATAATAATGATAAAATAATTTCATTTTCGTGAAGGCATGAAGAGATACCTACAGTTGCAATCTCGTTTAAAATAAAACAGAATCTATCATATTCCCATAGAAGCACTAAAAGATGTCCTTAAACAGAGACAACTTGACTTGCTATTGCATGCTCATCACTTATTACTAGAGAGAAAAGAGGTTTTCTCATAAATTTCCCACCTTTAGCAATTTATTTTCTGTTTAAATAATCTCAGTCTACTTACTAATGGTGCATAAACTTGTTGAACAGACCTTTAATTCAATGACACAGCTGGGATTCATAAAATGCAGAACAGGAGGAGCACAGGAAAGGATATATGATAATCAATACAACAATAAGTTCTGTCGAACATACAACATAAAGTTATCCTCACCGCTGGGTGCAAAGCAATTACTGCAAATACAAATGCAAGAATCATAGTCATGACTAGGAAGAAGACATTGAGGCCACAGTCATGGCCTGAGGGATTGAACCAGATAAACAGAAGTCCCGAAAAAATGTATGTTCCAAGGTAGCAACCAATTGATACCACAAGGAGAGCAACATACCTGTCCAAAATTAGTTAATCAAAAACCAAACAAGAGTTGAGGCAAAAATGGTATTGTTATTTTAGGGAAGGCAGCAAGTAAAACTTGAACCGACCATTTCTGTTCATCCTTCTCAACCCAGGAATCATTCCAAGAGTGTGTAAAGTCAAGTAAGAGAACCACTTGAACCAATAAAAACAACCCAGCCCCAAATATGGATAGAACTCCTGCAAATAGGAGAAGTTTACACAAATGCACCAACTCCATTGTACTTCTTAAATTTGTAAAATCCGTAGCACTAGCATGAAAGGCAATCACTATAAAATTAACAAAACAATCAAGATATGATGAAATTCTAGGCAACTATATGAACTGTCCTGAGCAAATTAAAGGTCCATAGATTATGGTCAGAAGCCTTTTCTATTGATCTTGTTCACAATGCTTCATTCTTTAACATTTACACTCTACGGAGACCAAAAATTTCATTATGTGATTATTAAAAGGTTCCTCAGATATTGTGGGAGGTAAGAAGATAAGCATTGAAAATACGACTGGCTGGGAGTTAACCAAACCAGTGAAAGTACAAAGGGGAAGTCAGAATTTCCGATGTGAAAAGAAAATTCTTTTAAGATAATACTTATAAAATGAATTGCTTATTCCTAATAATGGAAAGCTGGTCAATTCCTAGATAACTATTGTCTATCGATTGCCAGCAGTATCATCTTTTCCCTCTTTTGGTAACCTCCTTTGGTTCCTGAGATTTCCTCATTTTATTCATAATTAACATGTGTGTGTATATTCAAATAAAAAATTTTCTTGTTTCCAAAAAATGAGGATTATGGTAAGTCAAGTAGTAGTTTGAAACTTTCTTGCCGTGAACCTTGCTGCAAACTCAAAATTCTTGTAAAGGTTTAAAATAACTTTGACTGCCTTGTTTAAAGAAAAAGGCAGAAAAGAAATACTGGTTCAGGAAGGAAAACTACAAGAGATAGCTCACCATATATTGAGAAGATAACATTTGGAAGAAAAAACATGAGGACGACAAGCAAAATCCAGATCACCATCTTAGCCATCCATCCTCCATGATGCCATGCATCACGTCTATCATTTTGGTCTTTTACACCAATCATTATAAGGGCAAGTATAGCAAAAAACAGGAAATTTCCTAGGCTCACACGAAGTACTGCCTGCATTTGAAACCATTCCTCTGGTTGTCCCTCAGTTTTTATCCCTATTAGCAAACAAGACAGCATTTACATATCAAAAAGAAAAATGAAAAATAGAAAAGGACTTCACCTTTATTATGGAACCACTGACAATTTCCATTATACAACAAACGACTCCATTAGATAGTGACGTTGTAAACTTAAGGGCCACACTCCAGAAAGCATCATTCATAAACTTGAGGGTCTCAAATAAGGCTTAAAAGCAACCAAAAAGTATTTACGCCTCCCTCAGTATTTTATTCGAGAAACATACAAAGAGAACAAACAAAGTTCCACATTAGTTAGGAAAGGAAGTGATTATAGGTATATAAGTAATGACATTTATCTCCATTGGTAGGAGGGTTTTTGGATGGTACCAAAAGCAAAGCTATGAGGGTTATGCCCAGAGTGGACAATATCACACTATTCTGGAGATAGGTAGAGGTTTTCTTGTCCTTATCAGAACATCTCTTAGCATTGCCTAACTCACAACATTAACATACTCCCTGCTACTTGTCATAAGATTTCACACTTACTTTCTGTATCTTTTAGTATTCAGTTTCCTCATGAATTGCAAAGAACTTTTAATATTATTGGTTTAATTTAGAGTGTAAAGTAGTTTTCGAAACTCAAGAGTGAAAGAATGTTTAATATAACCTCTTTGGATCAAATCTGGAAGCGATTAGATTTGTTCCAAGGATTTTAAATTTTTTGAAGTAAGATCTTCCTATTCAAACCAATTAGGGTAGTCTACTCTTATTTATTAACTACTTTTATAAGAGGTAAACTGACATTTGATCAACTTGGGAGACGACCCCCCTGTTAGACTAGCCAAAACTTCAATTAACTTCCATTTCAACCTACAGAAATTTCAGATCAAATCAATAACCGCCCGCCACAATAAGCAAACATAAACTAGCTTCAGATACAACAATAATTATAAATCCAAATTTCCAATTCTCCTGAGTGAATTCACCGTTCCTCAGGAATTAGACTGAGCTCTCAATCGATGCAACGAATACTACATTTAACCAAACCAATCCAGCAAAACAACGTAATTCACAACCGACGAGCATAATGCGACGATTAAAACAGGAAATTAACAAAACACATGAAAAAAAAACCAAAAATCAAGCTCGAAAGTCAACGAAACCACAATCTATCGCCATAATAACAATAACACTCGGGACATCCAGCACAAGAAGATACGAACAAACAATTGAAATCAGGTAGAATAAAGAAAATTCAAGCAAGTAATGAAACTCACAAGGCATCTTCTCCATGATAGGAGCTCCAAACTCTCTGAGAATCCATGAAACGACCAAGGAGACGCCGAAAAGGCCACAGTAAGCAAGTCTAGCGGAGCTTCTGGAGATACCGGCGGCGACGGAGGAGCAAAGGCCGCAGGTAAGAGATGCACAACAAGAAAACAAGCAGGACATTGCTTAGCTCTTCACTTGACCTCGAAAATTCTGGATGATGTTCTTCTTCTGCTCCCTTGTTCTTGTCTGGCAGAGAAGAGAAGTCTGTTTGTTCAGTTTTTGCGTGTAATAACTAAATGAAAGATATTGCATTTCCATTTTGATCGAATTTTGCGCGGGTAATGGGCTGGGCTTCCGGTTGTGGGCTGGTCTGTGCAAAAGGGATTTATACAGGCCTCTACTCTTGGCCCAATAAGGATGGTGGGCCATTTTTTTTAAAAAAATTGAGAAGGTAATTGTAATGGACGACGATTTGAAGAATAATAATGAATAATATACCAACATTTTAAAAAAATTGCAAATATAGCAAAACTATCATTGATAAACTTGTATCACTGATAGACTCGTATAATTTATAAAAATAAATGTAACAAGTGGTTTAGTTTTGATTTCACGTAATAGAAAAATGTCAAAATGATTGGTAAATGGAGTGGTTCAACTTTTTTCAACTTATCATGTTTTTACAAGAAAAATGATATGGATGAGGATGATATGTTTTTAGAAACATAAGATTTTTGACCTATT
The DNA here is from genome assembly GCF_000004075.3 of Cucumis sativus. Lineage (NCBI taxonomy): Eukaryota > Viridiplantae > Streptophyta > Magnoliopsida > Cucurbitales > Cucurbitaceae > Cucumis > Cucumis sativus. Next base: position 13,132,540 of record NC_026660.2, read on the forward strand.
GCATGCATCATCTTCAAGCATATGCATCCTCCTTCTTCAGGAAATGCTTAAGAACTAGAAGACAACGAGAGAGAGAGGTATCTATGTGTGAGAGAAGGAAAGGAGCAATAGAACAAGAAAAGCGAAGAATGAAAAGAGATAATAATTAATCATATAGATAAAAGAGATGATGTGGTGTGATAAATATATTCAAATAGTTCCATTTGTAGAGATATTTTTCTTTCCTTGATCTTAATCAAACCAAACATGTCCAAATCCTTGTATAACTACTTACAATGTGTGTAGTATTTCTTCAATTATTAGACAGTTCTAAGTATGTACTAAATAACAATAACAGTGATATCCATATCAATATCATCACAATCAATCACTCAATTAGTCGGTTTGAATCTCTGTATTGTTATTACTATTATTTTATCCTCATCTTTTATTTATATATATATATATATATATATATATATCATGTCATATATTATTTTCCTTAGTGCGTGTGTGTGTTTTTGTTTTTCTAAAAGAAGATTTTATTATAATCTTTCTTCTTCTTTTTTTTTTCTTTTGCTTCCCACCGCTAGAGAGAGAAAATAAAATAATTTAGGGGTTAGGGGATAACTCAAATTATGTGTTGTTATTACACAGTAAAATTATGTCCCACACAAGTCATAATTTTGTTTTCTTCCCATACCTCAATCTCTCTCTCCAAAACTATTACTTTCATCATTCTTTGGTTTGAAATTAAATTTATAACCATTGTTTCTATTTATTGATTAATATCTTCTGGTGCTCTAAACTTTAAGATTGTTTTCAAACTGTGAGAGCAAATCTTTTGAAAATTTTGTGTTTTTTTTTTTTCTAAAAGTAGGGTTAGTGGTTAAAGGTTTTGTTTAAAAGAAAAAAATAGTTTAGAAAAATGATTTATAATTTTGTGTAAAAAAATAAATTCAATTTTCAAAGATCAAAATATAAAATTACAAACCTCCTTCTTAAGTTTTTTAGTTCACGTTTATAGAGCGAGAGGAAGAGAGGAAAATTAAGTTTTATATGTATGTGCCATGTGTGTATATGTGTGAAAAGTTTAATTACTGAGAACATTGTTAAAGTTGGTGTGTCAAACACTAAATCTAGTAATACTATAAACCAAGTTTTGAAAATTAACTGTTAAAAAAGAAAATTTTCTTTGTAATAGAATTTAGCTATAAATTCAAACGTTATTTCTTGGATAAAATTAAAAAGATAAACACCATTAAAACAACTGGAACGAAATCAATAGAGCAATTTGAGTTTAAAATGATTTGTATGAGATGAATAGACTAGTTAAGTTTTGTTTTCAAACATGTTTTAATATATACGTAAAATGTAGAGCATATTAATTAATTTGTTTTGTAAAAATATTTTGATTGACTGTGTGAGAAAGAAATTGTATTTATTTGATAATTGTGGGTTAGATGATAGGTTGGAAGAAGAGAATTGAAATGTTAGCCAAAAACGCGGGATGAGGTGGAGGGCAAAGAGGGTAAACTTCACACGTAGGGAGCAGATTGTGTATGTGTGTGTGTGTGTGTTTTTGTGTTGATTATGTTAAAAGTTTGGAATGGTACTTGTGATTGTGGTGTTTCAGTTAGTCACATCCTTAGCTGTTTTTTTTTCTCTTTCTTTCTTTTCCATATATATATATATAAACTTTAGGTTATAATTAGACTTTAGATTATATATATATATGTAAATAAATACATATACTTCTCTCTCTAATGTCCTTAGTTGGTCAAGTCTTTATGAAACATACCCTCCAACAACTACTTTTCCTTTCATTATTATTCAACCAAAACCAGATAGGACTTTCCAACTTTATGGAACATACACAAATTAAATAAATCTATATATATGGGAAACTTACAAAATCTTTCACATACATATCAACTTTTCTAACTCCTCTTCTGCTTATTATTCTAAATCTTTCAACACTTGCTCTCAATTACCTGTTATAAAGAGGGAGTAAAAATGATTTACTCTTATACATTCTTTTTTTAATCTCACTTTCTTCTCTATTATGAATGGTAAAATGGTAAAATGTTTTATTGTTAAATATATTGTTTCCTTTTATAAAATACTACCTGATTTGGTAAATTAAATGTGAACGTTATCGTTGTGGGTTTAGTCTTCCAAAAGTTTGGAATTTTGTCAGTAGAACTCTCTAGTTTCTCTCTTCCAACTTTATATTATTATTAAAATATCTTGTACCATATTAACTTTATAACCCTATCTAATTCTAATGACTATATATGCACCTTTCTCTACTTGAACAAAAAAGTGGGTCCATAATGTTGTTGAGGGTGAGAATGTTGAATAAAGTAGTAGAGACATATATAAAGTCAATTCTTTTTATATATATATAACTATAAGTATAAGGGAGAAGTTTTAGCTCGTCTCAATTTTGTCCATATAATTTTTTTCTTTGTAGTTATTTGGGATAAAGTGGTTACACTCGAAGGGGTGTTCTTATATATACGTACAAATGTGATCTAATACTATATATATGAAACATTACAATCTAGTGTTAGAGATATATTTGAACAAACAATCTTATTAATTGGGGTAGAAAGTGATTAAGGAATTGAATTCTCATAGCGGAAGCGTGTGAATGTCGTGCAAAAGAATTTCAATTTGAAACACATAGAAAACACCTAAACATGCACTTATGGAGGATAAGATCAAGAAAGCAAACTAAACTTTGTAGGACCTCCCAAGAAGTCTCGAACTTTCCAATAAACACCACGAACAACAATAAGAATCTTCCTTGTTATCCTCAAGATAAAAAAGAAATACACAAACAGTTTGTGGGGCTTCTGTGTTTTTTGTGTTGTTTTAAAAGGAAAACAAATTTTCAGAGAGAATTTTTTTTTTTTCTTTTATAGATGTATATTTCACCTCCCTTCTATATCTTAACCAAGATATGAAGAGATGGAGAGGGAAGTTATCAAAATAACTTCCTCCCTCTCCCATTACGTAGAATAACTCTCCTTAGAGTTATTCTTTTATTTAAATTAATATTAATATAATTATATTATATCATATATAATATAACCAATTGTTTAGATCTTCTCATATTATCTATAGTTCTAATATGAATCGAATCCATATTAATTTTTAATCTATAGTTTATTTATGAATCTTAATGTATATTATAATGTATCAAATACATTGTATTAATTATATCATATACAATTTATTCCCTTTAATCAATTTGAACAATTCAAATCAACCAAAATAAATTTGATTCTCATTTATCTTTATGGAGCTAACAATGGGACCTTATGGACCTACAGATTAAAGCTCCAATGATGTGAGATTAATTAATTAAACTTTTTAATTAAATTAATCACTATTCATTAACTATCAGTCATTCCACTAAAGACCAATAGTTGCACTCTTCTTACTGTAGATATATTTTTGTGTCCATTAGATATAACCAATCAATAGTGCAATGACTCTTCACAAATTGCTCATAAGTACAGCTATGCCAAAAATTACCGTTTTGCCCATGTAGTTACATCTAACTCCTTAAGTACCACCAATCTCTCTAATGAACAATAGTTATAGTCCCACTATAACTAAACTCCTCTCGAGCCAAGAGAGGGTGTGGCGCCACATTGTTCAAGTCTTGGAATCAGCCCTTAAGAGAGCAATTTCTCTACTTACTCTATCTATAGAGAAGGAGTGAATTCTTTCTTGTGTAGTTGTGTTCTCAGCTCCCTAATCAAACGAATCCTCAAAATGGTAGGCTTATTGAGTCGGCGATATAGGTCACTCTCACCCATGCAAATCAAAGGACTGCCTTCATTGGCAGGAGTTCACAACTCACTCAAGATTCAGATCAAGTCACCTATGGTCATCGTGGTGAAATGTAGTCCTAACTAGTAACGGTGTTAATAAGAGAGACTATTCATTTCGTGGTCTGATCTTATACAAACTCTTTGTATAGAATACCTCTGCTCTAATGTCTCAACGTGAATGATTAGGATCAAATCATTTGTAGCACTTTAGAACAATTGTAACAACTACAAACCAAGTCATATTCGTAGTGTCACCAGAATAAGGTATCCAGCCTTATCCATCTACTACAGACCATTTAGGTTATCATTTAAACATGATCCACTTGTATGTCTCCACATACATGTTTAGGTTACATAAGATAACCTTGGATATTAGTTTATTGGTTTTGTGGGTTAGTGCAACTAAATGTCAAATAAAATAACACACTTTATTTTATTAGATAAATAAAATGTTTGTATAATATATATAATTACAAACTACAAAACCACAAGATTTAAGGCATCAATTTCAACAAGTGATACATCTTTCATGTATGGATGTGGTTTTGTAAATCATATGTAGCTATAAAAATTAATCAAAATCTAATTGTGGAAATGTTTTCTAGGGAATAATAATAATCTCATGTTCTTTATCACCTTTTACACAACTATTCAAGTTGAAGTGATGTGTATCTCATGTATGAGCGAGTGTGATTTTGACTGTATATATAAAACATTAATATCTAATTGTAGAGATATGTTTGAGTAGGGAGTCAGTCATTGCAGTCACGTCTTTTTCCCATAAGTTCCTATTTCATATTTTTATTTTTAAGTTGTTAAAACAGTATGTGCCATAAAGAAATAAAAAAAAGGAATAGTTGCAAATTTAGCATTTAAATTCAAATTAATTAAGTATATAACACAATTTAAAAAAAATTGCAAATATAGCAAAATTTGTCAAATTCTATCAATAATATAAGTCTATCACTGATAAACCATGTTGCAAATATTACTCTATCACTGATATATCATATGAAGTCTATCAACAATACAAGTCTATCGGTGATAGTTTTGTTATATTTGTAATTTTTTTTAAATGTTGTTATATCATTAATTATTATTACTAAAATGGTCCTCCATTGCAATTTTCCTAAAAAAAAATATTTAACATATAAATTATAATCTCTTACAAAAAAAAATTCCCTTTATACATAGATATAGAATCAAACCTTCAATATTCAATCTTCGAATCTACTATAAAGTTATGAATATGCTCATAAAAGTGTGTTTAACTTATTAATGAAAAATCGATATAATTACCAGATGTGAAAACAAAAGAATAATTTATGTTTTATATTATTTCAACCACTTCGATTGTTCCATTATTATTAATGCAAAATAGTTGAAACTATAAATCTATATAATTTCTTAGACCACACACACCGTCACTTTTATTAGCCAAAGAAAAACAATTATGGTCACCCATTATTTTAGTAATTTACACATCATAATCATTTAATAAAATCTTATCTTTCAAATTAGAGTAAAAATATATTTTTTTATTCTACTTCGATTTTTTAAATTTAAAATTCCAAGTTTACTGTTGATAGTCGCAAAAAAAAAAAAAAACAGATGTTTTTCTTTTATTTTATTGTCAACAAGTTTTAAACCTAAAGTTAAAATAATAATAGTAGTTAGTAGTGGATGGAAAAATTTGGACTTGACATGCATTCAGATTTGAAATTTGAAAAATAGGAGACTTCCAAAAACAAATAAAAATAATATTAAATTTAAAATGAAGAAGAGATGTAAAAGATGATTTGTAATTTTTTCAAATTTCGATTAAATTTTATCTTTATCTTTTATCTTTTATTTTTATTGTTTATTTTTATTGTTGACCGACTAGATTCAAATTCACCCATAACAATAACAAAAATAATAAGTAAATTAACACATATGATCATCTCCACCTTCACCTCCATGTGATTAAAACGATAAGTTTGTGGTCGAAAGAGATGATCGTTTATCATAAAGTTAAATCTATAACAAAGAAGAAGCCAGAATTCCAAACGATTTGATATAAGATTTACTTTAATCATAAAGTAGCATTAAAATATGAATGTATTTTTTTTTTTTCTAATCTCAAACATACTTATTTTTGACAGGTCCAAATCGACTGGTAATAGTAATAATGATAAAAAGCGAATTAACATGGATGGCATTGGGCAATAATGAGAAGTAAACAGCGAGGGGACCCTTGGGGGAGGCATTAGCCGGCAGTTGGGTTTGGTCATTGGGCACTTGGCGTAGGGTCATACCAAACCCTTTCTCTAACCACTTTCATTTACTTGTCTCTATCTTAATTTTAATTCATTAGTTCCTCCTTTCTTACCTTCTTTTTTTTTTTTCTTTCTTTCTTTCTGTCTTTCTTTCTTTTTCTTTTTAAAGTTAATAATTTAAAGATTCATCACTTGCATCTTCCTTCAAGTTTCCTTTCTGATTTTTTCATAAAGGTGAATAACAAAGAGAGTGTAGAATAAGATAAAGTTTGGTTGGAGGGAAGATGGAAGGAAAGAGCTGAGTGGAAAATACTTAAGATTTGTTTTTGTTTAATTTAATTTAATTTTAATAAATAATGTAGTGTTAAAAGTTAATAGGGTTGATGCGTTGCAAGTACTTTAACCAAAGACACACATTATTTAAGAGAAGATCATATATAATATGAGTGGAAGGTGATAACATCTCAATTTGATATGATGTATTTTGCATGAAAATAGTCATATGAAATTAGGGATTATGTTTTAATGGTAATAATGTATCCAATTATTTTGGAGATATATGTGGTGGGAGAGACGGATAAATTGTCTCTAACAAGTGTTATCACTAACCATATCGTTTACTCTCGTATAACAATGTCAGTAGAATCCTAATTAAGTGCAAAAGCAAAAGTGGTTTGAGCCTTAGAACGAGGGGGAAGCTAACTCTTCCACTGTGTATACTTTATCCAAGAAAAGGATTGTTAGGGGTGCTTCCACATTAGCCTTCTCTGTTAACTGAACAAAAGAAATTTGTGTTGCCCTACCACTATGTATAGCTTTACATAAATGGGGAGCTCGGAATGTGCGAAAATATTTTAAGCTTTTTGTCGTGAACTCTTGTTTTTTAAAATTAAGCCTATAATAAACTTTGCTTCTAAACCTATAAAGTTTCTAAATTCTTGCTGCTTAATCAACATATAATTCGAGTACTTCCATGTGTAAAATTAAAGCACGTATGACTTAATTCAAAATTCAAAAACTTGGTAAGGTTAAGGTAGAGACATGATCACCATATATATAAATATATACCAAGAAAGTTTAGAACGAAAAATTTTGTTGTACTGGTTGTCTCATTGCAGTACACGAGAAGCCAAAAGTCTTAGGAGATAAAGGAACATGAAATGTGGGGTTAATGAAAAGGTTTTGTAGATAAACAGATAAGGTTGGGGAGTGTTCATGCGTACTTTGTTAATGGCAGGCAAGATTTATCTGAAAATGAGGTTTAAGTTGAAATTTATACAGAGATAGAAAGAAAAAGCCACGTGAAGTTGAAGAAAAAGTTAGTCCCTACAGCTAACAACAATAATAAAAGGCTCTCTCTCTCAACTCAGATGAATTTTTAAAAAAAAAAATTAAAAAAAATAAATCAGAAACAGAAGATCTCATTGAAAAGAAAGAGAGAGAAGAAGAAGAAGAATTATGTATAAATTCAGGCATTTGGGTTATTTGTTGGGAAATGGAGAAGTGATCCTATACAATCTTAGAGTTCTTTATTGTTGTTGTTGTTATTATGATGGGAAAGAGATTTGCAAAGTGGAAGCAAATGGCGAGACAACAGAAAGGGAAGCTCTATATTATGAGGGTTTGCATTTCAATGCTTCTTTGTAGACATAAGTACTCTCTTCATACATCAACCAACACTTGTACTTTTACTTTCATTTAAGGGTTTCTTTTTTTTTTTTTTTCTTCTCTTTTTCTTTTGATCTCTGAAGCTCGAGATCTTGTTTAGATAGAAATACGATGTAGTCCTCGCAAAAAAAGTATTGAATCTGAGTGTTCATTGTTTTGGATAATAATGCATTACATACCATTGATCATGTTTCTTGTTCGAATGATGAATCGATGAAAGTAAGTTATAATGTAGATGGGCATGTGACGTCGTTGGTAAGTTCTATAGATTATTTGGCATGAGATTAGAAGAATTACAACATTTATTTCATCCACGCGTACATCAACTAGTTCAAGTGCAAAATTGATACAAGTATAGTTATGTATAATCCAATTGTTGGTTTATTTAGCATATAAAACAGTTATCTTATTGACCACATCGGTTGAAATGAGATTTGGAAATTGTTGAAGGAAAATAATTTATAATAAAGATGTTTATGATCAAATACTTGTTATGTTTTAGAACCATTGGGCACATTAATGAGGTTGAAGGAACTAAAAATATATTTTGTTCACAAAAAAGAGGCTAGCTTTTAAAAGTTTTGGTATGGAAGTAAGACATTATTGAAATGTGATTGTAGAAAGAATTAAGAGGATGGTGATGAGATATAATTAGTAGATTTAGATGATGATTTTGGAGATGAGATTACATGAATAATTGGAAGTCATCCCAAAGAATGATATTATGGCGGCTTATACAGGTTGGATAATTTTGGGTGGTGGATGGAGAGGGTGAAAGAGATGAGATTGGGTAATGTATATGAGAATGAATGATTGAGGGAGGTAGGGGGAGACAAGTTTCATGTGGGTTTGTCAAAACTTTAGTTGAATCAGACAAAATGGGAAGGGAAATTGTAAAGACAAATCAAATATAATGAAGAAAGTAAAAATGTTTAATAAATCACCGACATGTCGAAATAATGTTTGATCGAACAATTTGGAGCCTTTGACTGTGTAATGTAATCGTATGAAAGAATAGTAAGAAAGTTGGAGACTATTTTACCATAGTCCACAAAAATTCATGTGAAGATAGGAAGAGAGAGGCCAATGAAACTAAATTACAAAAAGGGACCAAAGAAACTAAAATACATTTTCTTTTTCTTCATACATTTATTTCATCTGAGAATCAAACTTTCTTCCTTTTCATTCATCATTTTTTTCTCTGCATAATTAGTGATATGCCAAAAACATGATCCAACAAAATTTTCTACTTTTTCTTGCAATTGTTTTAAATAAATACATCATCCTAACTTCTTCTTCTAGTTTTGTTTTGATGATAAATATAAGTGACATCATATTTATTGGCTCAATCCTGCTAAAGAACTAGAAAAAGAGTTAGATTATCTATTATCAAAAGGGAAGGAGAAAATCTTTAAGCTTGAACGAGATTAAGGTATATCTACGTTACAAATCACAATAGTCTTAAAAAAGAAAAAAAAAAATACATTTTTAGTCCTGAGTTTAGATAAATAGGCACATTTGATCTATGTGTTTACCATTGATCACCGTTTGGTCCCTAAGTTTTGAAGAAAGAATTTAAAAGGTCCCTCCATAAAAAAAAAAAAAAAACCATTAAATCTAATATTAAAAAAAAAAAAAGGTAAGTAACAATATTTGAAAATTTAGCACCACCGATAGTAAGTTTGCTTTCTTTGATTTTTTTTTCTTAAAAGTATTGAAAATGTCCCTAAAGTAATTTTAATTATTTTAAATAATAACATGGCATTTTAATTAATTTGAAGAAAAAGAATATATTGAGTGTGCAAAGTGTGTGGGTTCAGGAGGTGGTGATGTTCATATTCTAATAGCTCTAAATAATAAAATGAAATAGACATCGTACAAAAAAAGGGATAAAAAATGATTACTGGGATTTCAAGAAAGAAATATTTAAAAGGACAGTAAATGGGGGACAAAATTTGGTGATTCCAACATATAATAACACTATCAGTTCCACTTAAATGGTCTAAAAGTCTCAAATTTTACATACATGGTAGGCTTCATTTTAAGCTTGTAGTTTGTTTACCTGAGCGTTTTCTTTTCTTTTCTGTTTTTTTTTTGCTGTTGGGGGGGATTTGTCAGTTGAAACTTGAGCTCTGAATTTTGTTTTTACTATTTTAAACACTTTCAAGACTTGTTATTAGAGGTTCCTAACAGTTCCTCAGTAGACTTCTTTGGTGTTTGGGCCTGCTTGGTTTGATGTTGACCTCCCTGGGAATTACAAAAGAATCATATATTAGCATTCAATAATTAATAAAAAGAACTTAGAAATGTAAGAACTGATATCCAGTCAGTGCAGAAAAAATTGTTTATAAATACTTAGAAAGTAAATTCAAATAGGTCTATAGAGTATGTAAATCTTTTGCTCTTTGTTCTTTTATTTTTGTTTGTAATCAAATTTCAAGGCCAAAGGTTTTGAGACAATTGATCTCATTGCTACCCGTAATCAGTGTTGCCTTGGCATGGGTTCTACTATTTCTTTCTGGAAGGATCATTGGCTCATGTGGTGCACTTTTCGAGGCTTTTCCTCATTTGGTTCTGCTTGTCTGTTTTCCTGATATTGAAGTGGTTGAGGTTTGGTAGGTTGGTGATTCTGAGGCTTGGAACTTGCATCTTCGTCGCAATCTTAATGAGCCTGAAACTGTTGAGTGGACTTCCTTAACACAGTCGTTCTCTGTCAAATTTCGTTTTTGTTCCCAATTCTTTGGGGAGGACTATTGACTCTTCCTCACCATTTACCGTGAAATCTCTCATAGGTAAAGATACTTGGAAATTTATAAATGAGACGAAACATTTGTACCTTCTGTGCAGTTAATCTCCTAATTGATGGAGCTCTTGCCATAGAGGAAGCAGCAGCAGCTGCAGCTACACGAATTCTGCAAGAAGTATAATTGGAATAAACGAAACAATAGCATTTAATATGTCGTGTTGAAAGTTTAAATGAACTAATTAGAAGCATTAACTCCGCAGTACCTTTTGTGAACATCAACATACTCATCTGTTTCATCAACAATCTCCTCCTGCATCAATAGAAAAATGTTACAGCATAGGTTAAAATTATAGGTAACATCATGATTCCAAAAAGATGAGGGAGATGATTGTTTGCCTGCAAAAGCTCTTCGAATACATCTTCAAGGGTGATGATACCAATAACTTCACCATCTTCTATGTCCTCTGATGAATGGCTTGGCCCATTTATAGAAGAAGCATCATTGCGTCGGTAAGAAGGTTGCCTACTTATAACAGAGGTCTTTGAAGTTCTATCAATATCAAGGACTACACTATCTGAATTCTCATCATGTTTACGTAGTAAAGGAGCTGTCAGTTGGGATTCCGTGCCTGAGGCTTTGTTGTCCTCAAATTCTTCTCCATCCAATGTGGGAGGAAGAGCCTTGTTTTTGCCTTTTACTTTCACAACAGCAGCCATGTGACTACTCCCTTTCTGAAACTCGTTCAATATATCATAAAGAGGCATGTCCGAAGGAACCCTGCAATTAAGTTACAATTTAAAAGTGCTTTTGGAAAATCGGGGCAGGGGGGCAGCACTGGAGAACGGTAGAATAGAAAATGCACCTTGGAATCCTCCGAATTGAAACAGCACTGACTGGGGTCTCCGTTTCAGGTCGTACTGTTAAAAGACTTTTCACCTGATTCCACGCAGGTATAGTAAGAGTAAAAAAAATGAAGAAAACAGTAGGCAGTAAAGAAAAACACCCAATATCTCAAATGGGGAAGTTCTTTGTGGAAGATAATTGCAAAACCCACCAGTAGAAGCCCTATGATATTTTTTGGATTCCCAGAATAAACAGGAACTCGACTATGACCACGAGCAAGAATTTTTCCCATGGCTTCCCTGAGTTAGTAGTTCAAGGAAAGGGTGAGTCAATGCACACAAATAAAAGCTTTGCAAATGACTTTCTAAATTATCCTTACAGACTACAAAGTGAAGAAACGCATTCCAAAAAATATGTTTAGTGTAAAAGGTAGAGATTAGAATTCAAATTAAATCTAGATATTAACGCATGTGCCCCTCAAATGACTGGAAAATGAGCAAGAAACAAGAATGAAAGAACATTTTTAACCAGCTACTCAACAGCCGGTGCACCACAATATTCATTCCAACGGAATCATTAAACTTAAATACTACCAACTAATTTATAAAGACCATGGTAAGAGCTAATTTCAAAAGGTAGATCTTTCAGCAGTCTCCACTCTCAAAATAAGGAAGTTTAGAAATTGGTGAGTGCCAGTAACATGAAAGCAGCCTTACCAGTCCAATTTTGAATTTACATCCAAGGAAAAAGTTGATTCAATAGGTGTCATTGCCTCCTCAGCCGTCTGTTCAAATTAGATAAGAAAGACCACCGAGATTCAAAATAGGTTATTTGGAAACATGAGGGGGTGGGGGTGGGTGGTGTCCAACAGAAGTAAAAGTTAGACAGCAAGTTGATGGCATTGCAGCCATTACCTTTTCCGTCAAATCTAACGCACCACTAATGATTGTTGTTTCATCATGGGTGAGTTCACCACCCTTTCCAGCCTATAAACAAGTAGTAAGATTTAAGAGGGAAAAAAGATGACTGGAATTTATATCATTTTGCGGCAAAATTATTCACACACCTCTAAACTGTGGATGGAGACAAGAGCTTTTAATTGTGCACGCCTAAACAATGCCTCGTTGTGTCCCAGCAAACAGTCGAGAATCTGAAGTGCAAGAGAATTTTAATTGGCTTTAGTAGTCAGCGTAAATGAAGGAGAGGACCAAGTAACGGCAAGGTAAGATAATAGGAAACAGCCAACATTTGTGAAATAGGACTCGGAAAACAAAGCACTTTTCCCTGACAGTCTTTATTCATTTCAGTAAAACGATCCAGAAATGCCTCCTTATCCCCCTAATGACCCAATAGACAAGAAAAATGAGGATGGAAAACAACTTTGTAATGGTGCTATCATTCACATAAAAAATTTGAAAGACGTACATACAGCAACAGGAAGCCTGCTGGATATTATTCTACAAGAAAAGAAGTTTAGCATGCAAGGAACCTTTCAAACAACTAGCTAAAATCAAGGCATAGTCACCCGAAGCTGTTGGCTTGCAAAACCCTGTGATAATTTTAAAAGAATCTTCGAGGATCCCAATTCCAGTGGCAACAGCTAAAATTAAGTAACTGCTAACTCACATGCTTACTACAAAGCCAAAGTAACAACATACTTAAAAAATTACCTTCCCAATGGGATAAGCAATTGGGTAGCAAATAACCATCAAAATTCGTACAAGGCACACAAAATTGGCACCTACAGCAAGACCATACCGGGTGCATATCGCTTGTGGTATAACCTAGAAGTAACAGAAAGAATTCCAAACAAAACAGCATAAGTCATTCATATACAATTAGCAGGATTAAGGGAAAAACCAGAACAAACTATAACCATAAAAAAGCACCATACCTCTCCAAATGCCAATACAAATGTCACAGAGAGAATTATAGCAACATACTGATTAAAAAGTTTATCCAAGTATATAGGAAGTGCCTGCAGGTAGCAAATGTCAAAACAGTGAGAAGCTATACAAAATTCAATACAGGTATCCAAAATACAGCGACGAATACATTGAGAAATGACAAATATTTGTCGTTCAACTGAAAAATCTCAAAGATAAAACCCATAATTTCTAGTACTAATTTCTCCCCCTAAATGTCATCCTCATTTCGAAAGAAATGGAAAACGTCCCTGTTCTGTATGCATTGTAGAAAAGGGGGGGCTCCGGATCCAATCAATTCAATTACCTCCATTGCAACGGCATTGCATAATAGCAACGTAACAAGAAGCTGATGCTGCTTTTGAACCACTGGTAGTATAGCCGCTGAATGCAAACAATTGCAATTCGTAACAAATTAGAATAAGCACAATCACAATCGTAAACAGCAAAGTGATGCAAGCCAGAAGCACAATCATGAATTAACTCCAAACGCAGAGACGCTATATTCCAAATTCCATTTTACTACTAATCGAATACCAAGGGAATTGGCAATCGAAGAATTAGAACTACAGATTGAAAAAAACAAACCAGCTTGTTTCTTCTCCACAGCGGTGCCACTGCGTTGAAGAATTTCGAGGTCGACAAGACCAAGAGACATGAGACCAAGGGTTAAACCGGACATGATTCCAGCAAATAGAACAAAGACACAAGAGATCCCAGCGTAGGTGAACCACAAGAGCGATCCGAACGGAATTTCACCGGCGTCCGATTGAAGACCCGAATTCCGGGTTAGCATTCGAGTCAACATCACCGCATTTATAAAATGCATCGTTAATGTTGTTCGGATTCTCCTTCTTCCTCCCTTATTCTCTCTATGTAATATCTCTCCCCTCTCTCTTCTCTGGGCTTGGCGGGGGTCCGGCGGAGGAGTTTCGGGATTGTTGATTTCCCGGTAGCGGCCGTACTTTAGTTTATTTCGTTTGGTCTAAATAAATGGAATAGAGATATACTCATGCCTTTTCCCTTCTAAATTTATATATTTTTTCTCTTTCAATATAAATATGTGTATTTGGATTTAGATTTATTTTTCAAAAATAAAACTATTACCAATTTCATTTTCTATCTAAGGGTGAATTTTACTTACAATATTGATTTAATCTATAATGAAATAAGATTAAAAAAAAATAAAAAATTATGGCATTTGAAACATAGAACATATTTTAAATTTTATACCATAGCCTTATCAATCAATTTTAGCATTTATCATTAGACAATGAACCAAAAAATTGTCATCAATGAAATAATAAATTGGCCTTTTTTTTCCTTTGCACAAAAATGACTTTTCCTTTTATCACTCTACAATTTTAGTATTTTCAAACCATATCCGCTGAATTAGAAAATATTTGCAACTTTTCAAAAGTTTAAACCTTTTTTCTTGGTTTTTGATTCTCTTTTCAAAACTAACTTTTAAGATGCTAAAAGTCATATTAAAAGTCATATTTGATTTTTAAATTAAACCTACTTTGTAAGGATCCATACCAACTTGTAAAGGATGATTTTGTAACCTAATTCAATCTTAAATTTATGTATGGATTGATCGTTTTGTACTCAATTTGTAATATCAAACTCATGGTTATATTTCACTATTGAATTTTTATTTTATTCTAAATCACATATCCCAACACTCCTTCTATTTAATTATGTTCCATCACCTAACCGATCTCTATATATATATATATTATTAAAGCTCAAAATACCACTAACTAAAATTTGTATAAATAATTATTTAAAAAATATTTTATTCCTAAACTTTTGTTGATATATTAACTAAAATCATAAATTAATAACAACATTAATTTAAACCTCAAGCTTGGTCGGTTTACATGTTTATATCACTTTATATGTCTAAAATATATAATATAAATTTAAAAAATCGTTCATCAAAAAACAAACCATTGAAATAAGTTATTTTACACAACTTTGAAAGAAAATGAAGTTAAAGAATTTAAATTATTTCGCTTATATAAATACAATCTTATTTTCGACTTACTTTTTCTTTTTATTGGTTATTTTGTGTATTGTTTGCCATGTTTGAATGATGAAAGTTTCAATTTTATGAAATATTTATAAAATAACGAGTAAAAATAAAAAAATTACTAAACTTTCTTATGATAATTTAGTGTTTGATTTTTTTTTTTTGGGTTAGAATTTAGTGTTGTAATTCAATTACTTCAAATTTAAAAATGATTTAATGGTCGTAGAAATTAGTGAGATTTATTGCATCACTAACGTGAGAAGCTAAAAAAAGAAATGGAATATTTTATAAAATAAGAAACATCAACATCAAAATTTGAAAATATTATTTTGAATTGGAACTTAAATTTTACAAATTTAAAAATACAATAAATGAATTATTATAAATTAATATAAAAGATGAAAATACAGAAACTAATTTGTTAAAGTATAAATTTTAGGAAGGAAAAGTATTGTTTAACAAAAATCCATCAGGGGTTATAGAAGAGGATCGGGAAGCCACGTTGTTGGGTTAGAGAAGTTCAAGGAAATGTTAAGTGATAGGGACGGTGAACGGTATGTATTCGCAGAGAGGCTTCCACGTGGCCCTTTACTATCCTCGGATCAACATCGAGATACTGACACGCGTCAACCATACTTTAACTTTATGATTTTTTCTTTTGTTCAAATATAATATTTTGTTTAAATTTTCTCTCAATCAATTTTAAATTAAATTCGTATTATTGGTTTTTTAATTTCAATCTTTAAGGTATTTGTTATTTATTCATATTTTTACTATTTATATGTATTTGTATAAAAGTTTAAATTATTATTGGACCAAGAATAGCCAAGCTTCAATATTATATACTGTCACACGTCTATCAAATTTATAAATTAAAAAGTTATTAACATATAACAAAAATATAACTTAAATAACCTAACAACCATCCATAAAATAGGTATAAAATAAATTAACTAATAAAAAAAATGACTTGAAATATGAAAACCAAATACATAAAAATGAAATAACAAACTTATAAGAAAATAAATTATAAAATTTAGGAGATAAATTGATGAAGAAGCCAGACAGAAGTTGAAGGAGAAGAAATTTTTAAAACTAAACCAAAAAAATAAGGATGATTTTAAATATTAAAATGAATTTATATAAATAAAATAACAAATTTACAAAAAAAAAACACAAATAAATAAATAAATAACTTGCCTCATAGCATAGGAGAGGTTGAGGAGGAAGAAAAAAAATGTTGAAAGTTTTATAAAAATAATAAAATAATAAAATGAATGCAGTTAAATAACTTTAATTTAGGTGAGAAATAATATAATTATATTTATGAGTGAAAATCAAAGAAATCAAAGAGTTTAATTTGGGGACAAGCGAGTAACGAGTAAGCTGCCTAAACTAAAATGATTATGTATACATATTAAGAATTAAATAAAATATTTTATATATATTATATATAAAAAAAAAATTGATAGTGAAGATCAATGTCAATAGTGAAGGATGGATGTTGCACATGTACATTGATGGCTTGATTAGAGACTACATGTACTTATAAACTGTATATATATAAAGATTAAATTATTACATAATTAAAAATTGATATACAATTTTGATGAAAGTTTTAACAATAAAAGATTAAATTGTTACTCACTGATAAAAATTTTTAAAAATTAATAATATGAGAACTAAGTTGTTAGCTTAGTAAAATTGAAACAAATGAAAATTTGAAGAAAAAATATAGTGAATTGCACTTGTACGAATTGTGCTGGAATATGTTAATTTAGAGCATGATATTTGGTGGTTATAAAGGATAGGATGATTATAAATATAACAAATAGGTTTAAAACATCTCCATATAAAAAAAAAATGTAAATATAACAGATTTTAGATAAAATTTATAATTAGTAAGTCATAGTGGTAATAGAAGAAGTGTATAGTAATAAATTTTTGTGGATTTAAAATTATTTTAAAAGGTTGTTATACAAATTATTAACCATAAGAGGGCTACCCATTTGGTAACCTATGAATGAAGTACAAAAATGGGATGATAATTGAAGGTGAAGACACCTATTGTTCGAAATCCAACTTCCAAAACAAGAGCATTAATTAGGAATATGGCTGTTTTTGTCTATTCAATCATATGAGATATGACATAGGAAAATTTCTCAAAACTCCAAAAACTGCCTAACATTGTTCAACAACAGTACAAATAATAAGTTCATTGTTCAACTACAGATCCATCCCGACTCTGAAATAACATTTTTTTTTTCCATCTTCTTTATATTACCACCCAAAATTCATTAGACAATTTTTTTTTTTTTTTTTTTTTTGCAATAAAATAGAAAGAGAGACAAAAATATTACAATACAACCTGTTTTTCAAAAAAGGGCTGATTTAAAAAAGTTATCATTACAAATTGGGTAAACGGGCTAATCTTATATGGGTCGCAATGAAAACTTTATTATGGGCCAAGGGAAAACGACCCAAAATAATGCCCCAGATAGAACTCGCCCCTTAGTGTATCCACAACTCAATGCCACGAGCCAAAATAGGAGAAGGGAAATTTCCACTCAAAATCTCGTGTATCATAGTATATATAGGTGTCATAGAGTTGAGCTAATTCTAATATAAAAAATCAATTAGATTAATAAAAAAAATTATTTAAACTAATTCGAGTGACGTAGTGTTGGTATTGTCAACTTCAAAGTTAAAGATTCAAATATTCGTCCATTTGTCTTAATCACCCTACCTCTGTAAACAACAAAAAAGTTTAATAACCTATTTGATCTTTTCAAGATCAATTCACACTTACATGTGTAAACACTTGGATTAATTATCAATTCACATGTACATGTGTAAACACTTGGATCAATGTCTATAATTACATCTCACATGAGCATGAGTTGTATTTATGAAGCTTTTTCTTGAACCCTCGTAATAGCATCTATATTTGACTTAGCAAACAAATGCATCAATTCACATTTAACCACCTCCACCAAATAATCCATCTTAATTTCATGCATATATAAAGTCCTTGTACTCCATTTTTCTAAAATACACCATTTAAAGTGTGTTGAGCAATAAATTTTGACAAATTAAATTATGCTACATTATCACATTAAATATGGTTCAACAAACAAATGAGCTTAAATCCAAGTTCAAGAAGCAGATAAGCTCAAGTATAAGCCCAACAAGCAAATAGACCCAAATTCAAGTTCACCTAAAAGTCCATAAAATTTCTCTATAAATAGAGACCCTTGCCATTCATTTTGAATAGTCTTTGGTTGAAGGGATAATTGAAGCTCTAAAGTACTGAAACTCTAAAGAATTGAATATTCAAGCTTCGCTTCTACAAGCTTTTTAGACGTGCAAGTTTGTATCAACCTCGAGATCAACATATTCTGAAAGATTGAAAACTTGAAAGATTAAACTTTCCTTGGATTCTAGAAGATCGAAGTTCAAATCAACTTACAATTACAACATCCTAAAGATCAAAAAGTTCTAAAAATGTTATATTGTATTTGAGAAAAAACATCAAATGAGTAAATACTAGACATTATATTCATAATATTCATCAATATATCGAAGTTCAGTTTCACGAAATACATTCTTTTCGAAATTTAATCCTCTCATATATATATATATATATATAATACATATCAAAGATAAGTAAAACAATTAAAATAAAATGGTCCGAAAGAAAATTATAGTATCTATTTGAAGGAACAAAAACATTTAAAATAAAACAATAATATACAATTTTATTTTCCCATCAACAAAAAAAAAAAAATAATATATACATATAAATAAAATAACCTTGTACTATTTTTTTTTTTTTTGGGGGGGGGGGGGGGGGGGGGGGGGGATATTAACTAAAATAATAACAAAAATCTAATGATGACAAGTCTCTAATATATATATATATAAACTGCTGTATATTCTTACTTCCAACGTGACAGAATTTTCTTATCTTGATAACATAAAATATACCCAGTAACTATAATTTAATAATAATAATAACTTCTTTCGAGAAAAAAAAACAATAATTAAGTAACAAGTGGGTTAATGATTTAAATTAAATTAAATTAAAATCTAGTAAAGTGGGTTAATAGTTTGAAGCAATTTGGTTGGACGATTACGAATTTATGATGTGTGTAATACAATATATATCATATCATATATAATGTGATATAAATATAATGTAATATATATGTATGTGTTTGTTAGTGTGACTAACTGATCTATTATAATCATTCATTTGCTTAATTATAAAGTTGGAATCAGGACTTTGGAGTCTCCATCCCTTTCAGTTGTGCTCCACTAACAACCTTACACATTGCATATAGCCAATAATAATAAGAAAAATAAACATTCCAACATTAAAATATAACTTTCATTTTTTAAAATATAATTATATATGGTAGAATAGATGCAAATATTTAATAATGTTGTAAAAGTTTATAGATTTGCTAGAAATAAAATTGAAATTTAGGCATTACATAATTGATATCTTAACCTAAAATAATGCTTTGAGAATCTTTATTATCTTGTATTTCACTATAAAAAGTTAACTCCTCCATCCAAACCAATCAAAGAAACACCATGGGTATTAATCAATTCATTATAGTTGCACTTCATCTTCATCTTCAATTATGTTTAATTATTACTCATGCAATTGGATTGTTTTCTTTATTCGTAGTTTCTTTATGTTACGATAAGGTTTCTTTTAAGTCATTACTTATTTATTTGTCAACTACATGTATGATAACTATCTAAAAATATGCACATATCTCATCCATACTATAATTAATATGAACTGCATATCTTGAATCTTCCATACGTTGTTCAAATCTTCTAATCTTATTTGTATACTCAAATGTATATAAACGATCAGTCAATTTACTTTTAAAAAATCACTTTCAAATTAGTGTTTTCTTTGAGATATTTGACCAATTTTTTTCTTTATTATTAGTGCTTCAATTTTATTTGAATTATTGAATCTCAAACTTTCAATTCCTTCCTTATTTTATCATCAAATTTCATATTTATTTGGAGTAAGAGATAAAATTATAAAGAGTTTGGTCAAGAAGTTAAGGAACAGATAAACGAAAAGGTCCATAACAAAACAAAGTATTGGAGAGAGGAAAAATGAATAGGTCAAAATCCAAACTAGGAGGCTTCAACCTGGAAAAGAAAATGCCTAAGATAGGGGATAACTTAAAAACTCTAACAAAAATGATTAAACTCAAACAAGCTCCATAAATAGGAGGAAGAAAAACCCAAAAATCACATACAAAAGTCTTCTACTTGCTATAAATTCATCACGTGCGCGCTTACTTAAGTATCAAAGTGTATGTGACAAGCATCACACTATTAAGTTCTCATCTCTTTTTCAAATAATGAATTTACCGATATTCTTTGACCAATTTTTGACCATGGTCGACTTTTTAAATAATAACATATTACATAAAAATAATAGTAATAATAACATGTTAAATGCTAAATAAAGGAAGTTGAGATAATTTCCATACCAAAATTAGTAAATCTCCTTTTTCATTTTATTCCAATCATCCATATCCATCAAGACACGTGGCCATCTCAAATTTCAAACAAAAATTACAATACAAACACAACTACACCAAAGCAGCTCCACACACGTGGGAAAAGAAAAACTATTGATAGTAACCGCACGTGCAGATTCCACGCTATAAACTCAATGACTCTTTATCTTTTAATTTATTTAACTTCTATAACAAAACATATCTAAAGACTAAAAAAAACCACCATTATCATGCATCTTATCTAATTATCAAATCTTATCATATAGTTTGTACATGACAAACACTTTTATTTGTATGATTAAATTTGAATGCATAAAGATGAGTGTAACTCCTCCAATACACAATGCAGAGAAAGATGTTGATATGTCTCTGTTGTTGTCACGTGCCATCATTTGGATGAGTAATATACTCTTAAATTGACTGAAAAAGAATTATTCAAAAAACTGCACTAAACACCTTTTCTGTAAGTTTGAAACTATTTTCAGAGAGAAATTGGTCAACGATCTTGAAGCTTGGCTTTACTACAAGCGTCTCCCAAGCATTATCAGACGAATAGTCTTCGCTGTCAAGTTGTAGGAACACTTCAGTAGCGTCGATACGGTGGAGATTATTCCATCCTCTCCATTTGCTTTGGAGGCGGTGAATCTTTTGTCGTTGACGACACGCCAATTTTATTGTATTTTCTTTTATTTTTAAAATGGCCGCCTTAAGGATTCGAGATCGAGTTTTATCGTCAGTGGCAGAATCCATCTCAGCGCGTAGAAATGCGTCCAGTTCCGGAACTCCAATTGCGCGTCGAATTCCATGTCCATAATCATTTCCTAATCCATTAGGATCAAATAAACTTCGTACCTCATTAACTAATCCATTTTCCAACATTCGATCAACACGTTCCGACACGAACGAGTTGAGGATGGGTAACGAAACGTCCACCCATAAGAAGCAACAATCATAACGGTAACGAAACTCAGGCTCCTCCTCTACAAGAGATTCGATGAAGGAGTTGGAGCCGCCGGCCAGAATAGGGAGACATCGTTTTCCTACAACAATGGAGTTGATCGTCGATGAGGCATGGCGGCGGAAGTCGGCGACAGTGAAGTTTGAATTGGGATCGGCGATTCCAAGGAGGTGATGTGGGACGCCACAACATTCTTTTTCAGTGACTTTATTGGTGAGGACTTTGAGTCCTTTGTAGACTTGGATTTTGTCGGAGTTTATAATCTCAGCTGGAAAACGAGTGGCTAAATCAATTGCCAACCGTGATTTCCCGGTGCCGGTAGCTCCCATTACAAATACCACTTTGTCTTTTCGCCGGAAAAATGGTTCCAAATTCAGTGTGTTGTTTGTGCCTTGAAAGTTTACTAGCGGTGGCTCCACTGCAATTTGCTTGCAGCTTGTCGATAACGAAATTTTCATTCTTTTAACTGATGATCAATATATTGATCCTCTCAAAGTTTGCTATAAGAAAAATTAAAATCAAACCATTTACAATATTAATAATAATATTAACGACAATAATAAAATTCGTTTGAACTTGTAGGGTTGTTCATAAGTTGATTATAATAACTAATAGCTGACAATTTAATTACCTCTGTTCTTTACTATATACAAAATTCACATGTG
The DNA here is from genome assembly GCF_000004075.3 of Cucumis sativus. Taxonomy (NCBI): domain Eukaryota; kingdom Viridiplantae; phylum Streptophyta; class Magnoliopsida; order Cucurbitales; family Cucurbitaceae; genus Cucumis; species Cucumis sativus. The sequence continues at coordinate 13,155,024 of NC_026660.2, forward strand.
ATTGCATACTATTTGAATTTGAGTTGTATTTAAAATTAATACAAATTATTTTAATTTGAATTACAAGCAATGAGAGATGATGATTATAACAATTAGTCAATCCAAAAGATAATGAACGTTTTCAAATAATTTTACAGTGGACTATTATTATATATATTAGAAATTGACTAATATGATGATAAAAGACTAATATCAAGTGACTGAACTATAATAACCCATTCTAGAGCGAGAAATGGTCGTCTATCTTCATCATAATTTTTTTAAAAAATAAAGATTGGATTTTGTTAAAATAAATAAATATTGTTAAGATAGTCTTGTAATTGATGGTAAGAATTAGAAAGTATATAATTATTGTAATATTAAGATATAGTTTATGTTATGGTTCATTTTTCAACTCAATAAATATTGTTAAGATGATTTACGACACAGTTCATAAAATCAATTTTTTACACACTTCCTTTGTCATGTAGTACTTAATGTGTTGTGAATAATGAATTTATTTGTACTAATTATTAAACAAAATGACTTGCTCCCATGCATTAATTATAATTACTTTTATATGAAGTATTTGAGTTTGTATTACTTCTTATGTAATTTTGAATAGTGATAAATTGGAAGCATAGGCTTCACTTTTGTGAACAGTATCCTACCATTAAATTATTTTCAAATTTCTATTTTTAATTCACTAACAAAAATATAATAATACACTTAATTTTATAATTTAAAACAAAGGGTTTTTTTTAATGTATTATTAACATCAAGTAATATCAAGAATTACTTGTTGGACCTTGCACTATTCTTGGTAACAATGTCTTTATGAGTAACTAAGATAAGTAGTATTAAGAGAGTATAACTAAGTGATAGATTAAATAATATCTTAAAATGCTTCAATATAACAAAAAAAAAAAAGATATGAAAATAAACATGAAATTGAAGTAGTTATGAAGAAGGGAAATTTACCTTTGTATGGAAGAAAACTTGGTGTCGGAAGATGCGTAATACAAGTGTATGTACAGAACCTCGATCTAAAAGGTGGCGAGAGATAAGAGCGAAAAGAGAGAAAATAGAGTGAAAACTTACGAAAATGGAAGTATATGTTTTATCAAAGTCATAACCTCTACAACTATTATATATATATATATATTGATATGGTTGTAGAGTAAGAAAGAATATTGAAGATGGGATGATATATATATATATATATGCAATTTTTGTTTTGTATTTTTTTTTAAAAAAGTTTATGATCAATCCTACCAAATGATGTTCATCTTAAATCTCTCCACAAAGCAATGATAAGATTGGTTTGGGGTATTTATATATACATGTTGATGAGGAATGGCTAAACTTCACTTTAATTCCCATCATTTCTTTAATCTAGATTCTCTTTTGATCTTTTTTTTTTATATATATAATATGATTAAACTAATAGTTTTATTTATAAAAGATAAAGTTTAATTATAATTAACTTTCATTGTTTGTCAAACATAAAACTAAATTCAACTTGTATTTGTACCTACTCGAGAACGATAAATTTTAGTTTCGAATTTAAATCTTCTAGTTTATGTTGTACTAAAAAAAATTATAAATTTCATTTAAGGTTAAACATTCAATTTTAAAGATATAGATTTATCTATCACACGGTGAAATATGGTATGAAATAAGGATTAAAACGTAAATTGAAATTGTTAAAAAAGAATACTTGTTGTAGTAAGTAAGTGTATGAAATATCTCAAATTTAAAACCTACATCAATTATTTTAATTTTTCTTTAAAAGAAAATTCTCTATTGTTTGGTTTATTAAAAATATCTGTTACGACAAAATCGAAAAATATATATATATTTTTTTTGCTTGATGTGATATTAAATTATTGTTTTATTAATATATTTAGATAAGTAGACGTTTTATATAAAAATGTAAGTTAAACGACATGAATAAAATTATTTATTTTATTTTAACAATGTGTATGATAAAATCTAGAACTAATCTTTTAACGGAGAATACATATTTTATATTGGCAGAAATATGTTTATATTGGCAAAAATTTGCTAATTGGTAAATTGTAATTTTTGAAATAATAATAACTAAATTACAAATTTGATTATTCTAATTATCATTTATAAAGTTATAAAAATTAAATTTTAATTTAAAAACTCATAAAATATTGTGAATTTGATAAAAATATTTCCAACATACTAACAAAATTTCAAATTCTATCAAATAATGTACAAGGACATACTAACAAAATTTCAAATTCTATCAAATAATGTACAAGGATAGACATTGAGTGATAGAATCGTAAAAGTCTATTAGTTTCTATAAATAATATACAAAGTGTAGTTATAAATATTTTAATTTTATTTTACTATTTTAAAAACATGTGAGGTTGAATAAATTTGTAATTGTAATATTTTAATTTATTTTACTATTTAAAAAAAATGTGGCAATGAATAAATTTGTAATTTAACCGAAATAAGAATTCTATAAAATTTGATAAGAATTAAAAAACCATTTTTGAAAAGGACTGTTTGAGAAAGAAAAAGAAAAAAGAAGTTTATTTTGGGGTAACCATTAGTCCGTACATGAAGGTATGGTCAACTCAAGTATAAAAAATGTTATAAATATATTAATAAAAAATGAAAGGAAACTTTTGCTCCTCAAGTCCTTTTGCACATAATTTAATTAAAAAAGAAATAAATAGATGGAAGAAAAAGAAAAAAGAAAAAAGAAAAAAAGAAAAAAAGAAAAAAAGAAAAGAAAAGAAAAAGAAAAAGGAAAAGAAGAGGCACCCACTACGTACAAGTGTAGTGGGATGATATAGCATTTTAAAGAGGTAGTGGGGGCAAACAGAACTTTCTCTTCATAAAGTCCTTTTTTTAAGATACCTAAATTTTTTTATATTTCTTTTTTCCCGAAAAGACAACCTAATAAATACTTAACACTTTTACTATTTAAAGCCACATAGCTTATTTTTAGTAAATTTTTTTTCTTTTACAAAAAGGAGAATCCATCTTCTTCTTCTTTTTCTTTTTTCTTTTTTCTTTTTTTAATTGTATAACATGTAGATTGTCATGCGTACTACTACTGACATATGAAAGTGTTACCGATCATGATATTTGTGATTCAAATTTTATTAATCAAGTGATTCTAATATGCTTATAATCACTTTTGTTAATGGTTCTTTTTTAAATCATGACTCTTCAAATCTTTTTATTTGGGAGATACTATTGTAATTAAAAATATATTTGTTATGATTAATTTTGGACTTAAAGCTCGTTGACATAAGATAAGAATAGAAGCAACAAAGTCAAGAAAATAACAAGATTTTGGTTAAAAAATATTTACTCTTTAACTTAATCATTAGAGTGTGTATGACCAAATATCATTTCTCTTTGGATGGTTACACTCCTCTCATTCAAATAAATTCATTGTGTAATGTCATGTGAAGGTCAATTACGTTTTTCCTACACTCATATTTGAGCATTATGACTGGCTTCTGGATGGAGGATATATACCTAAATCTATATACTTATATTTAAGTTGACCATGATATGTTATTTTATTCTAGACTAGGCATTTGGATCACTAGATTTTCTAGTTATTTGGTAATTAATCCTATTAGACTATATTGCATTATCTACAATGGTGTGCCACTTGACCTTTCTCTCAAAATCCACTCTCAATGCAAATCTATATCTTTCTTTTCGAAATAAGTAAATTACAAATATCTTTCTTTTCAAAATAATTAAATAAATGTAGGGTTCTCCCTTCAATATTTCTAGTTAATTTAAAAGGAAAAATGACTTTTTTAAAAA